>NC_045738.1:28501328-28508919 GCF_008692095.1 Etheostoma spectabile | reverse complement strand
ATATATATATATATATATACGATTATTTCATAGCGTCCTGTATGACTGTATGGCCTATAATATCAACATTTGTTATACTTAGTAGGATTGCTTTTTCCTCTCTCTTCTTCACGCTTAAAATTTAAAAAAAAAGACTTGAAAGGGAGACAGGGTGTTGTGAACACTGATGTCAGCTCACCGTGGGGCTGAATACACACAGTAACCCTTTACTTTGCAAAATTTCTATTTGCATTGAGATCTCCGGAAGCATGGGGTCACATTAATAGGAAAAGGATTGAAAGGATTAGGATGTGCGCGAGGCCGACAGGCATGGAAAAACAGAAAAAAAGAAAAAAAAGACGGAAGACACGTGAATCAGTGCTATTGGAACACATGACTAATGAACAACGTATGGAAATACCAAAACAAAAAATGTTATGGAATTATTTATTCGTGTAAAAAACGTCATAATTCGTCCTAAAACAGGTATCTTTACATCAGATAAATATCGGTCGTATTATTACGAGTTATTAACGATGATGCTGGGCATGGTTATCAGGTTTGTGTCGTTGTTCCAACGCATGCATTTGGAAATGAATTAGAAAGCATTTTAATGTAACGATGGCTCCTGAGCTCAGTTAGAAACTCCCCCTCCCCCCCCTCCCCCCCTTTCCCCCCTCCCTCTTGTCTGTTTGATTTGTCCATTCCCCTGTGTGCAGCTCATATGAGAGACGAATCTGGTGACAACAAGGTCGTCCTGTGAACAAACTTTCCCCCCCCCCCCCTCTCCTTCCTCTCTTTCTCCTTCCATCATCCCCTTAGAAAGTTATGTCCAAAAGGCTGTTATTATCTGGTATTAATAGATGCAGGCCCAGGAAGACAAAATCAGCTATTGATAATTGCACGGAGTATACGGCAGCTACTGTATCGATCGGCGTGTCCTCCACTCCCCTGGCACTGAGAGATAAGGAGACACACTCTTTAGAGCAATATAATTTCTTTTGACCTATCTGCTTGCTACAGACTTATGATGAATAGCCAGAGTGGCTGAAGTCCTTTATCACCAAAGTTGCCCGCTTGATATAATATTGATTCTTTATAACTAGCTCGCCACACAAAAATCAAACTGTCCACTTGGCCATCATCATCATCAATATCATCACAAAGGCGGAGGAATGAAGATCCCCCGCGCCTCTAAAGGCGAGCCTTTGCAATCTCCTCTGTAGGCCTAATCTTTATTTTGCTGATGATGAAAGGAGAGGGGAAACGAGGCAAGGTGCCATTTAAGACGAGGTGCCATTTAATCCGGTATACAGAGAGAGAGAGCGAGAGAGAGAGAGAGAGAGAGAGAGAGAGAGAGAGAGAGAGAGAGATATATAGAGAGAGAGAGAGAGAGCTTGGACCTCTTGGAAAGTAATCAATTTGCAGTGATTTTTTTTTTTTTTTGATTGACAGAACGTTTTTTGTCTGATTTTAAACTACACATAACCTGCAATCTGGCCTCTATACGGATCCCATACTTGTCTATAACTGATTTAACAGTGGATTAAATTGATTGATCAAATGGCTGATTTGGAAAAGCCACATAGCATACAATACCTAAAGAATGGCTCTTTCATTGACTGTGAAGTGGAAAAGTAAAAAGGAAAAAAGAAAAAAGGAAAAAGAAAAAGCATTGTTTGTTTTATGATGCAGCTGACACCGGATGCGCCCCAGAGGCTTCCTTTAACCTCAAAGAACAGGCTGTTTTGCTGCATAGCTGGAGCCAGAGAGAGGCTATTCCAACGGGGCCACTCTCTCTATTCACCGAGAGAGGGGAGAGGGGAGAGCGCTGCTGGTGGAAGAGCAGTGGGGTGGGCGAGGGATGGAGGAAGAAGGAAGAAGAGAGGAAGGGAAGGGAGGGAGGGAGGGAGGGAGAGGAGAAACGTGTAATCACCCAAACAACCATTTTTACCCATTTTACCCCCTCTGGATCTGTGTCGCAAGGTAAGAATAGGGCTACTTGGCTTCCATACTGGGCCTCTCTGCGTTACAAACTGCACCGGCTGACTTCTGCGAGAACTCCTCTCCTTTTTTTTTTTTTTTCTCTCTCTCTCTCTCTCACTCTCTCCGCAGTCTGCCGGGAGCTTATCTGTCTTTCACTGCGGATACCGTGAAGGGAGGCCGGGCCGAGAGGAAGACACCAAGAGGTAAATGACGCTCGCGGTTTGAATTTTATGTTATTACATATCTTTTGCTGTGCGTTTTTTTTTTTTTTTTTTTTGTAATATGAGCATGGTGTCTCAGGTTTAAAGTTATCCATCACGTATGTTTAAATATAGCATGCGGATCTAAGAATATTTTATATATGTTGTTTGGGTTGTAAAGCATGTGATTACCATTAAAATAACGCAGTGTGGAAAACTGCGTACCGTGCGTCTGCGTCAGTGTCCAATCAGATGCATTTGCGCCGCCGCAACTGGTGCCAACACGAATTGTACACACGCACATACACACACACACACACACACGCTCACACACACACACACATGCACACACACACACACACACACACACACACACACCCCGCAGGCTAATGTAGGAGCCTATGGCATACTGCTGATGTTTCATCTGCACCAATCAGAGGTGACTGCTAACTCCTTTCTGCTATTGGATGAGCGTAATAACTGTATCTCTGAAGACAAGCCACTATATATTACTAATATTCCTGTTGTAAGTCATTATTGGCTTTTTAGTGACTCCATTATTACATATATTGGCATTGCTGTATCTCTTGTGACTTTATAATACTCACATACTGTATTGTGTCTGTGGCAATCAATATTACATTTAGTGAAGTTGATACTTTCAATGGTTTCATGGTGGAAACCCTTTAGATTAATGGGTCAAATTAATGGATTTGTAGTGACTTTATTATTTGTTTACGTCTCAAGCATGGCTGCGTTATATAATGTATTCTAAACAAGACTTGCTAGTGAGTGTAAAATCATCACATATATTTTAATTGGTGCTAATCCCTCATTGTAATATTCCTATTATTATAAAATATTGTTTTATTGATTTTGAGGTTCTATCCTGTATTAGACAGCATTCTTTTGTGATTATGGTGGCAAGTGCTTGTTAGGGTAAAGTGTTTTTTATTATCTTGTAGTAGTTTCTTTCTATAATACTCCTATGATATTCTTAAAGTGATTTTGGGGGTCTATCCTAATGTAAGAAAAGCATCTTATACATTAAAGTGGCGTCAGTTACTTATTAGTGTAAAGCATCTTATTCAGTGTTGATAAAACTGTTCAAGAAGGAGCCACTCTAAGTGTGTGTGTGTGTGTGTGTGTGTGTATTATAAGACATTGAGTGGAACCACAGCAGATGGATGTCAGAATGACATAATATAAGAGTGTGTTTTTCTTTCCTGACTTGTTGTCGAGCTTTGCTCTGCGCTACACATCCATTAGTTGGATATGTTTAACATACACACACACACACACACACACACACAATTTGATACATAATTGTGGACATCATGCATAAGTAATGACTGTTGTAGCCGGGGCTCTACTAAGTGGCAACTGGCTGTGATCCTGCTCTGAAAGTGGAGTGTTTTGCTCTCACATTTATCACAGAGCCTGAGATTAGGAGGAATTTGAATCTGTGTGATCCGTGAACTGTTTTTCCATCCGACGTCTGGACCATACATTTTCAGTTATCATATCGTGAGCTGCTTATCTTGCTTCAAATGAGGCGAGCTGAGATCAAATGTGACAGGCAGCTCGTACCTGAGAGAAGTAAAATGGGATCTGACTGGTCCAATCAGGCTTAATTGAAATTAATTGAATCAACTCATTTCTTCTGCTACTGTCATTGAATTAGTAAGTAATTGGACATGGAGATGGCACTCGAGAGGAGATGACAAAATGCTCATTGCTGCCACCAAAGGATTATATGTCAAATTCAGAGGGAAAGGCAGCGCGCCGAATGTTGGCCGACACGTGAGAAGAGACAACACACCAAAACCCTGTGATGATCTGCCGGACTGAAACACCTCCTCATATGGAGGCAAATATGCAGAGATCTGCCATCATGTCATCAAAGCAAATGTGGAGTTAGTGTGGAAATAGGCCTATTTAGTAAAAACTTTGATGTCTAAAGCTGTTGTTTTTTAGGAAATGGAAAAAAAAAGGCTAATTTGAAAATATTTTAGTACGTTAGATGAAGTCAGAAAAAATTGCCTCGTCACTGCTTAAATTGTTGGTGTAATAGTTAGCGTAACCCGCATATGGAAGTAAAGGGTGACCAATTGCAATTATTTTTGAAAAATAATGTAAATGACAAAATATGGAGATACAAGGTTTCTGACCGACAGCGACGATTTACTATCGTGGATCCACAATTAGACTCCAATTATTGCTCTTATAGTCCAGAATACTCTTTTTCCGCTAAAACTCCTAAATAAACCTCCAAAAATTCCAAAATTGTTATAACGTTGGCAGCTCCTAAATAAAGCATGGCCCTCTTAATCCATGGCAGAGAAAATCAGAATGTAATAAATACAAAATGAACAGATTTTAGTGAATTACACTGTTTACAGATATCAGATATTTAATTTAACTTCTGATACTTGCAGACCAATGTCTTGGCCTAACCCTCCTAGATACAGCTAATAATATTGTTACATTTTCATGTTTGAATTGGAGGCCCTGTATCAAATAGCTCACATATCAATTTGGCCCTCGCAGGAAGGGAAGAGGTTTTTCACAGCTCCAATGCCTCGCTCATCTGTGGCTCTGATGCCATTTCCTAGAAGAATGAGCAGAACCGGGGCCAAAGTCGCACTGATGACTCTTCATCTCATTGGAATTCCTTGTCAGGTTTCACCTTGGAAAGATATTAGCCACTCGACAAGTGACTCTGTATATGTGTGTGTGTGTGTGTGTGTGTGTGTGGGAGGAGCCTTGCCTCTTTAGGCAGTTATGTGATTGCAAGTTGTGGATTTATGTATTTCGGCGTGTTTGTGTTTAGGAAGTAAGCACAGGTGAAATGTGCTTTCGAGCAATCTTAGATTTAAAACTGTACCGTTGGTGGACGCATGATGATCGCTTCTGTCAGCGTAGCTGCGAGTCAGAGAATCCCCCCCCCCTGCATTTGCATGGTGGTCTTGCACTCCTGATGTTTTGCTGAAGAGGAGGGAGGGGCTATGTGCAATGTGCATGGGAGCAGCCGGACCAGTAGGCTGCAGGGATCTGTGGCCCAGTGACATGTGTGCCACACTGTCTGTTCAATGGAGGCCTTTGAATTTTTAAACAGCATCAGTTACTTCATACTGTCACTGTTTTGGCACTACCGGCCTTGCTTAATCCTGTTAAGTGCAGATTTACACTGTCTCACCGACAGTGTAGAGTTGTGTGTGTGTGTGTATATGTATTTTTATATGTGTGAGTCAAAGAGAGGGGGTATGGTATCTCGCATCATGATACAAAGCTAGTGAAAGTTAGCATGCTTATAAATGTACTTTAAGCAGCTACCGTTGCATGTTCTTTGCACGGCCGTTAGAAGTGAGAGAGTGTGTGTGTGTGTGTGTGAGTGTGTGTGTGCGCGTGTGTGCGTGCAGGGGGGCATATGTGCACATGTATAAGTCTGTGAGTGTGCTTGATGCCATCTAAAATAAGGAAAAGAGACAGAAAATCCAAAAACAAAAAAACAGTAATGTTCAGTGTTCACAAGGTTCCTCAGATATTAATTTTTTTTTGTTTTTTTTTTACCAAAAGCAACATTTAACTAAGGTCTAAAAATGTGTCTTTCTGCATTTAAAATGACTGCTTCCTTTCAGTCAACAGAGTCCTAGAGCATCAGTTTAATCCCGCTGTTCTCACAACAAAGATGCACAAAACCAACAAGTTGAGGTCGATTGCAAAAGGCCTGCGAGCTTTAAGAGCAGCAATCAGAGTTAAACTGGTACCTTCAGTCGGGATCCTGCAGCTCACATGGTGGAAGTAAAAACTGTCTTGTTTAGCTCCTAAAGGAAACAAAAAAACTAATAAACATTTGTTATGAAATCAATGATAACATGTGTAACCAGGTTGTGCATGATCATGTTTTGTAGGCCTGGAATTACTGTGTTTGGCTCAAGAATCAAAACTAAAACTGTAAAATTTGATTGTAGCACATGAAATATAATCCTATAATATTAAACGCTGAGAAAAGAAAATGCACAGATTTAAAAAAAAAGAAACTGCAATGAAAGAATCTTGGAGCACAGGGCAATTTTCAGATTGAAATAGTGACCTGCATGCACTTAAAAAAAAACAGAAAAGACTCAAAAAGATCACTTAGTGTGCTTGTGTGTGAACAAGATTTTTGTTAATGTGAGTAAGAAATATTTTATAATAGATGGAGAAACAAAAGGTCTTTATTGCTGTGATTTAGCTTTGGCTTTTACACAGATTTTACATTCCACCATTCACAGTCCTGGATGCACCGCTGTGTCTGCAGTCCTTCAGTCTGTCCTTCTGTCTCTGTCTCCACGGTAAAATATTTGCACAGTGAACACTCTGTATAGTTCCTATGCTCTTCCTTCTTTGTCCCTGCACTGACTTATTTATGGTAACCCGCTAATGAGCTATACGGTCTTTTGTAGTGAGAGACAGCATGTGTAAACATGTGGATTTCCCCCCCCCCCCCCCCCCCCCTCAAGTACACGGCAAGATCCGCCAAATTAAAAGGCACAAAGTGAAATGAAATCACGGAGCAACCTAACACCTGATCAAATACAAGGTTACCCATGCAGTGTTTTGTGTTTTGCCGTGTTAATGCCCTATGTTGCTATCAGTCTGCCGTGTGTTTTGGAGGACTGCCAGCCAGCAGAGGAAGAGCACCTATTTTGTGGAGAGGTAATTGCTACACAGTAGCCTCTGATTGCCAGGATCTTTCACTGGGAACGGCCCCGTCTCCCTTTTCACAAATCATCTTATTGATTTGATGAGTGCAAGATGTTTGCTAATAACTGTTCTCATACCATCTGTTAATCTTTGTTGTGATTAAAGAGGTAATCCCAATACCCATTATTCCCAATGACAAGAGCGGGGATCGTTCTCTTACACAAGCTTTAGCCCCGAAGGGGGCTCGGGGGAGGGGGGGGGGGGGGGGTGCAGTACCAAGGATATCAGTGATCTCCGAATGCAATTGAGAAATCTGCTCCACCTTCTACATAACAAAAGCGATACAAAAAAAATAAAAAAATAATTAAAGAATTACACCCCTCGCTAAAAATCCATTACCTCGTATAATCACGCAAAATGATTTTTCTTAAATATGATAATAAATCACAGGCTGGATCAATAGCCCGCAGACCAACTGCTATGCCCTGATAACGTATCAATCAATATTTAGTATTTAGATTTTAATTAATACCTCGGTGGGGCTTGGAGCCTGTTAACAATGAGAGAAATATAATCTGTGATAAAAAGGGGCCTTAGTGAAGAAAAACGGATGAAAGTGAATGCAGTCCCGTTTGCATTCTCCAGTCATATCTGTCATTGATCAGTCAATCGCTTAGTTGTGATTAAGGGCCCTTCAAAATCAAGCTTGGGGTGTGTGTGTGTGTGTGTGTGTGTGT
>NC_045738.1:28489659-28501318 GCF_008692095.1 Etheostoma spectabile | reverse complement strand
GTGTGTGTATTGCATAGGGGAGGTATGGATGTGTGTGTTTACATGGCAACATGCTCATCGATCATGCTTTGTGGGGATGAGCTTAGCTTCAGAAGCACCTGCTGCTAACCCTGCGTTCGGATGATCACAGACTTACATCATGTGTTGGACTACAAGAAAGAAATATTGCAGCAAACAAAGCTTGTATTGATTTTGGGATAAGTCAATCATTTAAAAATGGGTTGGGTTTGCTTTACAGTGTAACACAAGATGCTGCGCGGGCTGTTTTTCTTCATCGTGGACGTAATAATCCTAATCTTCACACTCCTGCATGGTTACAGGTTTCTACACTGTTGCTTGGATTCAGGGGCTTTATGGCGGATTTTCTGAACCACTCCGCGGCGTACAGTAAAGACCTGCAAATAATCGGCTGCTTTGCAACTCTGACAGAAACACTTAGGCAGATCATTTCAGAGTGATGCATTTAAGTCATTGCATCTTGAATATGCACGCGATGGCCCCCACTGTAATCTTTTCTTAGGGTTTTACGTGCTAAACACGGGACTGCCAACTGTTTTTCAATTGGATTGACTCTTGCGGCATTTGTAATTGGAATCCTTTTCCTTTATAAAGAGATTAAAATAGATAAATATAGAAACAGACAGGCTAACACGAGATTAATAAAACAGAGAGATAATTAGATCAGGTTTAAAATAAGATCATGGTTTGGGTTCATATGTGTTACGTTATTTAAGTTACTTATCTGAGTTAACTTAAGTATGTTACATGAACAAGTCATCGTTGACTTTTGGAACACATGAAGGTCCTTTGTTTGTATGACCCCCCCCCCCCCCATCTGGGACAACATCCGTTTTCTTGAAACATGATTGAGAATGTGGTTTTACGGTATGGGAACGTAAAGGAGAAAGGGTTGTTCAGTTAAAAGTTTGACCACAAGGTATGTTAAACTGTTAGTAAGCGTAAGTAAGTATACACGATTTGAAGTAGAGCCCCCTAAATTGAGTCACTTTCCTGTTATTTTTGCATCTCAGAAAACCTCAACCTGTACTTTTGCTTTTCTACATTAGTATTATGTTGCACCATACGCACAATTTGAAGAGGAGAATGAGTGGACTGTGCGGGCTTTTGGCTGAAGGCCACAGAGGGTTCCTGCTCACTAAAACAGTTAAGCTGTGATGTGAGCTAAAAGGACATGTGTGTGTTGCTCAGGGTTACGGCTGGATTTAAGAGTCCAAAGGCTCTCAAAACCGGGTCAACAGGATATAAGGCCACATCCAGTGCCGGCTTGAGTGGTTGGTGTTTCCTCTGAGCTGATCTCACCCACACACACACACACACACACACATACACACACAGGTCTGTTGAGGCAGCTTGGTTGTCATTTTGGGTTAGTTTTTGCATGGGGTTAGCCACAGTGTCCTATATCTAATTAGTTATCCCAATATACAAATACAAACACAATTTTAGTGATTAGTCATTTGGTGCTCCAGCCACCAATGAAATTTCAGTGGAAATCCTCTGAAATCCCTCAACTAACATCATCATCTCAATCTAAAAAAAAATATGGTTGAAAAGACAACAGGTGGCACATACCCCCCGTCACACAGCCATCCAATTACAGTCATCATTGTTGTTGGCATTTCATCTTAGCTGTGTGGTAAAGCTCACACACCATGAGACCGGACTGGATTGGCCAATCTCTATTAATCCCTTCTTACTGTTATGTGGACAAGGTGCCAATGGGGGCCCGGTGCAGGGCTGGCATGGAGTGTGTGTTACAAGAGGGAGTCAGCTGCTACCGGCATTACTGTAATTGAATTAGTTTGTGTGGTCGGACACACTTCTAACAGAGCAGGTGAAGGTATGTATTGCAGTGCATTAGCTCTGATAATCTTTCATCTTGTCTAGTTGGTCAGCCAGTCCTCATCCTGAAAACGACCATATGGATTGATTATGCAAGCGGCTCTTAATGACCGACATGACGTTTCTTGTTAGGCGCCGACCTCTCGTGGCTGTAAAAAATATTGCCAGGGCAATCGAGGAAGTCAGGTGAAGTATAAGATCACCGATATCAGGATGAGGGAATAGGTTATGGTGTTGGATGGGTCAGAAAAACACAGGGTTTGACTCCTATGTGAAACCAAAAGTCAACTGTCATCCACTTTAAATGGACCGTAGTCTGTGATGCAATCACGTCCGTCATGTTGCGTCCTGCTGTTAGTAGTTTTACTTGACTCATTCTAAGCCAATCCCAAAGTTTTTTGTTGCCTCAACTTTAGTAATTCCGTTTCACAGCGTCACTTACGTTGAGTAAAAATGCGCTCTTTAACGTTAAATAGAACGGTCACATGATTACGATGACATGATTGAACCAATACCGTGTGGCAGTAAATAGAATGGTTGTGTATGTTGTTTTGGGAGTCTTTGGGAATCGAGTTATTCTGTCCTTTTGGTATGAGCAAGTGTTGTCTGGGCAGCATGTAAAATGTCCCTCTTGTGTTGGTGGAGACCAAAACAGAGCTAAAAGGTGATAGTATTATAACACAGTTCCTAAAGTATGCTAATGTTGCTATGTCTACTGGATTTGTAAATAGTTTGTCGGCATATGACCTTTATAACAACTCAATGTTGTTTGTGCAGCTTGTGCTTCCCATAAGTTGCCACAAATCCAATTAAACCAGGTTAAGTGTCACAGTGTTTGGCAAGGATGCTTTAAATGTTACATACACTATAGCACTTAAACCGACAGGTATTGTGTAGTAGTAGCATCAATGATGAATACTGCAGCTACAGTCTTGCCTTGCTACCCATTGCACCTCCAAGAAAAGAAATTATTGTTGCAGTTATCTACAGAAAAGAAAAAAAAAAGATTTTCTCATTTTGCTCCATGCATTTGAGAACTAGAAAAAAATAAGGAACCTATTAAGTTTATATCAATATTATACAATTGAAAAATAAAAACAAGAAGCATTCATGGCATGGGAAAACAGTAAAAGGGAAAGGTTGAAATAAAGTTAAAGGAGAGAATAAAGATGGTGGATGGAGGAGGATGACGGACAGTTGTGGAGACAGGGTTGTTAGTTTATGTAGGCTGTGGGCTGAGTCGACTGGAAAATTTTGATCACTTTAATTTACTATATCCAGCGTTGCTTCTCTCCCTGTCCAGCACTTTTATCAAGCCCTGTGAGCCCGTATTGATTTTTTTATTTTCTGCCCAGGATAAGAAGACAGAGAGTTAGGGAGCTCTGGTGAATGGAGAACTTTCCTCAGATTGCTGCTATTCTCCAGCTTATTGCATCCTGTCGTTTGTAGTTTCAGATGATGTCCAGTACGCCACGGCTGCTCCAGCCAATAAACAAGGTGACTAACAATGGAAGAGGGCCAGGAATGAAGAGAGGGAGACAGGCTAACCACCACACCACACACAAATAGAAACAAGGGGGGGAGGGGGGAGCATTTTACAGCTAGAAGTTGCCTTGTTTTACGGCAACGTTGACACTTTTTTTTTTTAAGTATGCACTTTAGTGTGGGTTAAGAGCTGTTTGACCTTTGTATTTAATAAGAATAACATTGCATGTGAGTATTTGTAACCATATTGATGGATTTAGGCGTGAATTCCACCAAACATTTATTTTTTAATTTGTCGAATACAATTTATGTCAATTTTAATCATCATACTAAATATGAGAAAAATGATCGTCCCTAGAGAAAATCGTTATGAGTTCTAATGCTGTTCTAAGACATAGTTTTTGTTTGTGTTTCAGAGGATTTGGAGGTGAAACTATAATCTTCCAACTTTTCATTTACAAAATAAATTCACCTGAACTTTGGCATTTCATATACCTTTTTTATGGCTTTAAATTTTAAATCATGACATCTACTGAGATAAAAAACAATAAAAAAAAAACAAAAAAAAAACAGGAAGCCTATTTGTCCCTGAACAAGGCAGCAGAGTGAGATGTATTATTTCCTTTCATCCTGTTAGTTAGCATGTTGGAATTCAGATTCTGGGACTGAAGGCAAGAATACTATATTCTTGTTATACTTGTTACTTCATGTGCATCTCCCTGAGCAAAATTAATTATCACCTTTGCCCCAAAGAAAATGCAATTAAAAAGTAGAGGTAATGGTTTTTTTTTCTTCAACATGAAATGGGGCTACGCTTCTGTCCCCCCAAATTCATTGCTTTTTGATAATGTGTGTATCAGACGAATTGTTGTACTATTCCATACATCTTTTCATTTCTTCATTTTTGTTTTTGCTTATTTCTTGTGGCTGTGTATTTGCATTTCCAAATGTTGGGATAAGAGGATGTGTTCGTGGGGGTTGGAGGGTGAGAGAGAGAAACAGAGATTAGTGACAGTCCGATAAAAGATGTCTCCAAAACCCTAATTAAAATTGAATACCCCCGCAAATGCAAAGCAACATGCAATCTCCAGGTATTTCATTTAGAGCTTTTTATGTCTTTCTTCATTGCACACAAATAGCTATCCCCCTTTTTGTTTTATTTTGCACACTTTCACATCTGCCACTGTCTTCGTCAAACCTCATGTCTGCCCTTGTCTCCCTCCCTTGATGTCAGACACCACGCATGATAAAATAAAAAAAAATTGAGTCACTGATAGTTTGTCCCTTTTTTTTCTCTCCTAAACAGTTCCAAAGTTCAGCTCATTAAAACTAAGTAGGGTTTCTCACAGAGCAGAGAGCACAGTGTCAAGCTCAAACATCTAGGAACAACTTAACTCTATTTGTTGTCGTTATATTTTAATAAAGGTTGTGTTCTTTCAAATTCAAATTATGAACAACAAATTATTTGGTTTTGTAAAAACACATTTTTATGTCTGCATCTTATCACTAAAATGATGCCCAATTGATAAAAAAAAAAAAAATTCTTATTTTCTTGTGTATTCACATCCGATCTTCTCTTTATTATAACTGGGAGTTATTCTAGGAAACTCCTCTTGCTTCTTCTTGCTCATTCCACATGCCGGATCTTGAACTAAAAGTGCATGCTCACACTTTCTAATTCCTTGTCGTCTTGTTACATCATTGAACCCGGGGCTCGTCCTCTGTCCTCGGTCTTCAAATATCCCCTGTTGCTTGGCGAGTAAAACGAGAAGATTGATTGCACTGTACAGCGGAATACCGGCTTTAGGAGCTGACCTGTGTTGTGGCTGCAGTAGCACTTTCACTTCCTACTGTCTGGGCTGAGACTGCCGGCCATGTGATCACACACACACATGCGCACACACACACACACACACACACACACACACACACACACACACACACACACACACACACACACACACACACACACACAAACACAAACTGCCAGTTGATCAGTTTACACTCTTAGTTTCTGAAACATACTGGGCTGATAATTATTTTTGAGATATGTATAATTGATATCAGTTATTTTACTCACATTTAAGCCTGCCTTAAATTTGATATTTTTGCACATTTGCAACAGTTTTTAACAGTTTTTCAATAACAATTTCCTCTAAAAAGGAGTTTCAGTGAAGGTTTAAAATAGCCTTTTTATTTTTACTCAAGGGGATTTTTAAAAATATTTTTCATGCTTGGCATGCTAGGGGTTTGGAAAATGTTGTATCTAAGTTTATTACAGATACACTGTTTTAGTCATGATGTCAGGCATCAAACTCTCTATATAGAAACAGCAATAGCAGTCACAGGCTGTAACAACCAATCAAAAAAAAAGAGCCAAGCCTGAATAAACTAGGAAAAGTAAGACATTGGTAATGAATAAAAACATGTCAAAATCCATGGAAAAATTAGCATGTTGCATCAACTAGAGAAGTTCAAATGGGATAGAAGACGCAGGTCTAACAATAATCAATCCAGGGCTTGTCACACATTTTGTCGTGAAAAAAAGGGAATATTATAATAGCCGTTGGCAGCATCAGTGCAAATAAAATTAAATAAAAGCCAGTATCCACTAGCTTTGGCTGTTGAAAACCCATACTGCCTAAACGTTACTCAAAGCTCACACGAATAATCATTTTAACATGCCTGCCTGCAGAAAATACAGAGGAAATTGCTCTGGCTTAAGCTACCGTTTAGTCATAAGGATATGGTCAATTTGATACACTGCCAAAACCACGCCCCTGAGTCATTTTACTGTATGTATTTGTTGTCATCCATTCCCAGAACACCAGTTGAATCATACAGCAAATAAATATAATCCCCAGCGCAGAGAGTGAAGGAAGGTGAGAAATAAACATAGCATGTGCGGGCTTTCCCTTAACTACACACAAGTGCCTTTTTTAAACCGACCCATTGTATTATTATTTTTGTTGTTAAGTTTGCAGGTGCTATCTTGTCATCCCGTCATCGTTAGAGTGTGTAAGACCAAGGGCCGTGACATGTCATATCTGCGAGGAGTGACAGGCCCATGTGTTAAAGACATCTTTATTTCACTCTGAGATCAATGAATGCTGTGAGCCAGCATGCGAAAGCATCGGCCCTTACCAGTGTTATTGATGCACAGTGTATGACATTATGAAATATATGTTGGAGGATGCCATCCACAAGATTAAGGAGTCCTCGTTGATCAATAAAGAACATGAGCATTAATATAGTGTAATTATATTAATGTAACACCCCGGGTTACTTTGGCTCTCGGGCTGAACACTGATGCACATAGACGTGCTTTGGCGTGAACTAGGTGAATTAGATTTGCCTGTTGGTTTTACAACCCGATATATTTTGTTGAAAGGATTCTTTTCACTCCTATAGTCAAAGGTCTCTCAATTTTGGAGATTTTAAACGTATTAACACGTTAGAAAAAAATCGACTTCTTGTGCACGATGGCGGCGTGACAGCAATCATGACCTTAAAGACCGTGGGTGGACAAGAGTGAAACCTGCTTCAAGTTGCCAGGAAATGTCTCTCTCTCTTCAAGGGATGTCCCTGTTTCATCCCATGCTGAAGCTCAGCTGTCTTCATTTAGCGTCTTATTTAAAGCCTTGCTTGTTTCACTTCACTCAGACTGTAGAGAGACCCAACTGCAATGGTGGAATGTAACTAATACATGTCTACTCAAGTACTGTATTTAATACATTTGGGGTACTTGCACTTTACTTGAGTCTTGTCTTTTCATGCCACTTTGTACTACTCTGTTACATTTAAGTAAGAAAAGTTGTACATTTTACTCCACTACAGTCATCTGACATCATTTGATACTTTACAAATTAAGATTTTTGCACACAAAACACATATACTTCATTAAAAAGTATGTTTTATTATGAATTAAACTACCCAACAATGTATGGGCCTACACTTAGGTGTCTGATCAAACTGTTTAGATCCTTTACAGTTTCTAAAACAGGAGGATTTTTTGGCATTGAGGACTTTTACTTTAACTTAAAGTACATTTTTGTGACAATACGTACATGCTTTTACTTAAGTAACATTTTCAATGTAGAACTTTTGCGTTCAATTAATGCTTCTGCGTTAAATTGAGGCCAAACACATGTATGTACGTGGAGATACGGACCCTACCTACGGCCTAGCCTAACGAGCACTTCTTAAAAAATGTAACTACCCGTCGCAGCCACGCACACAGAAACAGCTGTGATTGAGCAGCCGTGGCTTGTCAGTTTTGCATCCCCCCCCCGCCCCTGACTCATTTCCTTGTTTTCTTTCTCCATAAACAACATGGAATCAAGGAGAGGGTTAACTAAACCTGCTACAGATTCCCCACCGTGGTCAGAAAGCACAGGGGAGACACCATGTTTCTCTCACTATGACTCTAGAGCAAGTACCGATACTTGCTCCGCAGCTAATGGCCGTCACTCTCTCACTCGCTCAACCACACGCTCCCTACAGACACACACATGCCGGCCCTGCTGTTCTCTTAAAGAGATAGACGCACACTGACATGTAGAAACTTCAGGCCGCTTACGTAAGTGTAGCAGGTCTCGCTGCCACCGTGGGTTACAAATCACCATCAACACACAATTCAAGATCAACAGATTTCATTCTTACTGCTCACACACTTTTTATTTTACTTCACAACCACAAACCGTGCGCCTCTGTCTGCCTGGCAGCTGTCAGGCGCACAGCCCATTGATCAAACCCTATTTCTAACCATGGCTGACCCTATCTCACACACGAATGTGAATAACTAACAGCGTTACTTTTTTCAGTAACGAGTAATCTTAAAACGTTACTACCAAAAAATGCAACGCGTTACTATAATTTAAGCTGTTTTTTTTCATCAGGTTAATGGTCAGTGCATGACACAACGCATGAATGCTGACAATTGGCTGAGGTTGAGTACAATTTCATGGTAAGCCAATCAGAGGTAGAGTTGGGCGGGAGTTAGAAAGCATTCGTTGTCGGACACACAAGCAAGTCAGTCAACGGGAGACAGGTATGGCGAGCCCAAATGAGGAGCAATAAATACCAAAAGTTCCAAAACATCTATTGTGTTATTTGTATGGATTAATTATATAAACATAATATCTACATACATGGCATTTGATTGGAGGCTGGTCTCACTTTGTCCCACAGCAACATTATCATAGTTTAGATGTGTCTACATTGCTTCTGTTAATAATGTATTGTATTAAGTGTCCATTTCTTTCTAAGATTCACATTTAGCATAAATAATTGAACATGCACATGTCTTTTAAGTTCCGTTAAAAAGGAGGGGGTACTTGAAGGTAACGCAATAGTTACTTTCTGAAGTAGCTTTTAGAATTTGCAACTGAGTAACTAATTCAGTTACTTTTTGGGAAGAAGTAACTAGTGACTAAGTAATTCACTTTTAAAAGTAACTTGCCCAACACTACTCACAGTTCTGTGTCCTTTCTCTGTGGTGTGTGGCAGTCATCAGAAAATCTGTCTGCTCTGATCTGGGGGGGGGGGAGGAGTTTTGTAGGGGGAGGGGGGGGGGGGGGGGGGGGGCTGTATTTGTTTGGCAGTTTAGGTCAAAATTTCAACAATCTTGCCCAGCATTGATTACTGCACCGTTCAGTAAAGCATTGAACGCTTCTTCCACCGCTGACCAAAAGACATGAAATACCTCTTATCATACCCTTCCTGCACTCCCCCCCCAAAAAATTGTTTTGTTTGCTCTGCATCATACGCACGCCATGGTACAACCAGTAATCAGTTTGACCACATCCAGTTGACCTCATATATATAAACTGAACTCCTAAACCTTGTTTTCCCACAATGCATGTCAGGCCTATATGAGCTTCTCATCTGAATATATCCCCGCTGTGGCGGACAACAGAGCCGTGTTGTCATCCAGCTGACCCTTGAAGTGGCCAGATGAAGGCCAGGGAGGAGGAGGATGAGGAGGAGGGGAGGAGGCGGAGGAGGAAGGAGGAGGAGGAGGAGGAGGAGGAGGAGGGGTGAGGGCTGGAAGGGAAACTTGGGCCAAGGTCAAGAAAGCTAATTTGTTTCCTGCGTCCCCTGCCGTTCCCCGAGCGGCAGACCACACACTGCCAATGCAAGAGGGGCTTTAGTGTGGTTAAGGGTGCATAGCATGGTGTTGAGCTCATCAGCTACCGGGTCCTATGGGTCCCGGTGGAAGCGTTGTGTGTTTTTGTGTCTTCTTCTTGTGAATATTAAGGAAACAGATCTATTGTAACACATTTATGCAAAAACATATAAACCTATATCTCAACTTGTTCAACTATACAGTGGTAGAAGACATATTCAGATGCTTCACTTATTAAAAGCAACAATATTAAACTGTAAAAGATTGCATTACGAGTAAAAGTCCTGGATTCAATATATAAAATCTTAAATATTTCACTCTGATGTTACATATTCATGACTACATAAGGAACGATCAAAGCCTAGTTTTACCGTTAAAAAAATATTCAAGTATTATGGATTACACCCTAAAAAGCAAGTACTCTGTTTTATTGGGAGGGACTGTGTAAGGGGCGGGGTTTGATCAAATTTGATTGACAGCCGACCAAACTATCAAACACTTTCGTCAGAGTTGTTCAATCCAGATTGGCATACAGAAGTACACATTACAGTTTTCTAACAGAGAACGGCACAATTAGACAAGTGTGAAGTTCAGTGACAAAAATACAAAATTTGTGTTTTGTAAATAAAAAATAAAAAAATCACTGGCCAAAACAAGTGTTCCAATCACTTATAGTATGAAGCTCATTATGCAAGTAAGTGTTCAAGGCCTTTAACAGAGAAGTGTCCATGCACATTATTAAATTCAGCCCTTCCAGAAGAATGCATAGTTTTTTTTGTGATTGTTGCAGGCAAAAATCCTTTATTATTTTGCACGGAAATCAGCAATTTAAATGCGGCCCCCACAAATAAATGCAGACTTTGGCCGATTATGCATTGAAGTTTTTCTGGATGGAACTATATATTGTATTATTATTACTGACACATTAATGTGTAAGCATAATTTCAATAGTGTTGCTGGTCAGGGCAGACCTACATGCTTTTCTAACTATTTTCATAGGTTGGTTAGTTGAATCTATTTGAAGGCATTATGTTTTATAACATTATTAGTAATATTGTAGTCTATTAAAAATCTTTATCTGCAAAGTAACTATTTCTGCATCTGTCAGATGAAAGTGGAGCACAAACTATAGCTTTTAACTCTATCATTGAAGATTGTAGATGTACTTTAAATGATGTGTTGTTTGTGAGTGAGTGTGTAAATGTGTGTGTGTGTGTGTGAACGTACACATTCACACATTTTCTTTAAAACTTTTTTTTTTTTTTAATCAATTTTAGAATAAATGTGCTCTAACATTAACCTGATATTTTTAGCATAGCATTATATAACTGTGTGCCATTTTCAGGATTTTCTTATTAAAGTTGGCCACCTCCTGCTGTCCATCAAATGCTCGCCGGATAATATGACATGAAACACTGTTTTGGCAGCTCAGTGCCGGCCTCTTTTAACAGTCAAAGTGGAAGAGGAAATTAATGTATTTGCCTCCTCAAGGGCACACATGGTAACTCTGTGAAAACCTGTAAAGCAGTGGTTAATCACTGTCTGTCTTCACAAAGCTGTAGCCTTCAGTAGGGAAAAGCCATCAGCCATGGAGAGACAGAGCTTATATTACCGAGCTCCCAGGTTTGACAAAGGCCAGACCGTGTAATGCATGGCTCACAATAACTGTTTATATAACATATTGAGTAGCCAAATATTGGCAAACATGAGATTTGATAGTATTTGAGTCCTTATGTGGCTTTAAAAATAGCATACATATAATCAGAGATAAGATTGCAAAGTTTTGTGATGGATGAATATATAGATTAATGGACTCAAAGTTACCAAAGAGATCCGTTTTTTAGTTTTTTTTTCTTCTTCCTTTTTAATTAGCACCTGTGAGCTGTTTCCCATTAACACTGTGCACATTAAAAATCCCTCTGCTTTTTCTAATTAAGCAAAGTGGAAACAGATTAGATGGCTTCTTTGAACAAAGGTCAGTGATTGCACTTTGTCTCGCTTCTCTGTTTGTTTGTTTGGCCGGCACCAGGAGAGAGCCCGCCACTTCTTCCCACAATGTCACTTCAAAATCACTGTTTGTTTTTCCCGGAGCGGCCTTTTCTCACCCTCCATCTTCATCTTCTCTCAATCTTTTAATATATATATATATATATATATATATATATATATATATATATATATATA
>NC_045738.1:28488317-28489649 GCF_008692095.1 Etheostoma spectabile | reverse complement strand
TTTTTTTTTTCAGAATGTGATCAATAGATAAAGACGGACGTCTCACTACTGTCAGCTTTGTCAGGTTTTTCTTCCAAAGCATATTCTGCTCCACAGGTGGGGAACAGGGAAGCAGAGGCTGATGCGATATAGATTTTCTGCTGATATGATTACAAAGCATGTGGAATGTCAGATTAAAGCTGGACTGATGAAAGATAGGCATCAATCAGCGATGTCTCTGGAGATGCTGCAAGGCATGGCGTGGTTGTCAAGAAGAAGGAATACGGTGACTCGTCCCTAATCTCCCTTTCCTGGCCACTTCGATTGGACTTTCATATCCATTAGCCCGGCTTTCATAGCCGCTGTAATGAATGGCCAGGCTAAAGACATACTTCCAGCCCAAACTTGTCTCTTAGACAGAAAACAAAGAAAGAAAAGAAAGACGGCAGAGCAGCTGTGATTCACACAGACATTCTGGACTACATTGTCATTTAATTCACTACGTATGAGTCCACTGTCTCTTGACTTACATTCTTACACAAAACCTTGGGGATCTTTGTAATTGTATGTGTTTTTTTGGAGCTATGATATGAACATGTTTGCGATTCAACCTTATTACCTGAGAAACACATTTACTGTACATTTGTAATTTGCTTTTCTCTGATAAGTTTTGACAGAAATTGTATCGAAGCCTGGATTATGTTTAATGCCGACGTTTTTTTTCTTCCAGGCCGTTCTCATGAACCAATTGTTCAAAAAGCCACTTCCTGTGGAGAAAGTGCCTCGTTTATGTACATCAAGCAATATGTGGTGATGGTAGATGCTGTGACACTGGGGAGTTTCCTTCCCAAGTCCTACATGTGTCCGTGTAGGCCCTTTGGTAAGATGAATAAGATACACTTCAAGTTGCTTTTTTAATATCTAATAACCCAGGGTTTTTTCATAACTTAAACTAAGTGCCCTCATTTATTACCCATATGTATAAAAACAGTAGCTTGCAGCTAAAGCATTAAAAAAACGTTTTTTTACTTTTTTTGTGACTCACGTTCATTAAAATCTTTTCCTACTTATTCACTATTACATGTTTGGTATGTATTTTTTGCTCTTTTCATTGTTCCTTGTTGTTATTGCTGTTTTTGTGTTTTATATTAATTGACTATTGCTGATTAATTCACTGCTGAATATGTCATGTGACATATATGCATACACAGGTCCCATGACATGGTGCTTTTTTGGATCTTTCTATAGGTCTTAGTGGTCCCCTAATACTGTACCTTTGTGCAGAATTACCGCCACTAGAGCCAGTCCCACATTAAGCTTTCCTTAGTAATTCTGAGTCTGTAGCTTTTGAGG
>NC_045738.1:28467061-28488307 GCF_008692095.1 Etheostoma spectabile | reverse complement strand
GAGGGGGGGGGGGAGGTGCAGGCTGGGGGTGTTTCCTTGACCAACTGCCACTTTACTCATTTGAAAGCTATGATGTCTCTCTCTCATGGGTGAGCCAAAATCTCTGGGTGGGCAAAGCAGAGAAAGGGGCCCCTCATGACCTCATAAGGAGCAAGATTCCAGATTGACCCATTTGAGCTTTCATTTTCTCAAAGGCAGAGCAGTACACCCAGGGCTCCGTTTACACATATCTCCATTTCTAGCCACTGGGGGAACGCCTGTTAATGTTAAAAGAAATTGTGAAATTTTCATGCCATGGGACCTTTAATACTTGTTTTGATGAAGGCTTCAACACCTCAATGCATTACCTTGTTTTAATACCTTGTTTTAGCCAAGAAATATAATAAAGTTTTTTTTAAACTATACCCTCCTGAGTGTCTCAGTGTCCTTGAACCCATGTTTCTTACTTATATTGATAACAAATTTAATTTAGGGGGCATTACATTCCTCCCAAAACATAACGGTTCTTGCAAATAAGTATATACATAAAATGTATTAGGGACTGTACTCGATATTCGGAGCATGTGAGTGCCTTGTGGAGGCAATCCAAGTCCACTTTCTTTTAAAGGTCCCACATTGTGCTCATTTTCAGCTTCACTTATGTATTTGGGGTTTCTATTAGAACATGTTTACTTTCTTTAATGTTCAAAAAACACTTTGTTTTACCCTTACTGTCTGCCTGAATACACCTCTAATCCCTCTCTGTCTGAAACGCTTCGATTTAGCGCCTGTCTCTTTAAACCCTACTGCTTAAAAAGCCAAGTCTGCTCTGATTGGTCAGTGTTTCCAGGTCTTCTGCATCTGTCTCTGCATTGTAATTGCAGCAGGGGAATGACTGTAACAGCATTGTAGCTGCACTTTGTACCTGTATACAGTATAGTTACAACCAGACATTACAACCATACTTTATACAGGATGTCCTACTGGCTCAGTTAAACACACACTCTCTGAAGACGGGCTGTGGGTATTTCTCTGTGGATTGGGTGTTTTGATACATACTCACAGTATGAATAAAGCACCTCAACCTGCTTTATATTTCAAACAAGTCATGGAAATCTCACTTATTACAATATGACTCCTTTAAGTATTTTGAGTGCAGCACCTTTAAAGGAGACAGGATCGTTAAGATTTCCTGTCATGTATACAGCGCCAGGATGTGAAGTGTTTTGCATGTATTCATATCCCATTTCTTAAACGCTTACCTGTGGCATTCAGGGAAAACATCCACTTTTTTCTACAAATTTTTAAGTATTTTTTGTCCACTTTGAAATGAGTACAATGACATCATATGTATGTTGTTGTGTTGGATACCAATTTTTAGTGTTAGTCATCTCACGGAAATGGAAGAAGTCTCTGTCTGTGTTTATGTCTGTCATTCGGTTCAGCCGATCAACTTCACGAGTTGTGGCGAGTGTATGGCTGAGGACCCAAGGAAGTGTAGAGTCGAGTGTGAGCTCTTGAGATCTGCGGAACATATTTATTAGTTGTCCGTTATGTACACACTGTATAGTGTAATTAGACGGGATCCCTATAAACTGTTACACCGCCAACGGGATGTAAGGTACAGCTTGCACTCCGTCACTCGCTACATCACATTCAAGAAGTAAGAAAGAGACACTGGAGAGACATTGTTTTATTTTGAACGTGTCAATTTATTTAAAATGTGACTCCATATGGCTAAAATATGATAAAAACAGGTAGATGCGGAACATTTGGTTATTATATGATTGCGGCCATTGCTTTTCTTATTGGGAATTGGGAATTGTGTGAATTGTGAACATCGGTATCAGGTGCAGTACGAACAAGCGCTCCTAATATACAACATGAGTGGAAATTCAGATTCCAGCATGATGACCTGCAGTGTGAACACAGGCCCTGGCACATTTTTAGGATATAGAGACCCTCCCTAACTCAGACATTTTGTGAACAATAAGCAGTTGACTTTTAAACTCCCCACTCTCTATTTTTGACAATGATTCATCTCAGTGGGAATCTTATTGGTACACTGT
Source organism: Etheostoma spectabile (assembly GCF_008692095.1). NCBI lineage: Eukaryota > Metazoa > Chordata > Actinopteri > Perciformes > Percidae > Etheostoma > Etheostoma spectabile. The sequence continues at coordinate 28,486,259 of NC_045738.1, read as the reverse complement.
TGTATGATTATTACCTACACATTCTTTCAGCCTGACTGACCTCCACAACACCTCTGTAAAAAAAAAAAAAAAAAAGAGTTACGCATGAGAAGAAGCTGACAAAGGGAGCCAGACGGGAAGGAGAGAACGACAGAATTTAATAAAGTTCAACAAGGCAGAAAGGATTGCACAAGCAGTGAATAGCGATTCTGCTTTTTTTTTTTTTTTCTCCTTTACAACTTGTGCCTACTTAAACACTTTTACACCCCCTCCTTTTATCTATGTCTGCATTCACTGAGAGAGAAATAGCTGGACACAGAGAGGGACGCTCATTTCGGTTTTTATTTGAATGTTGACCAAGGATGGCCACCATCTGTGCAAACGGTCTGACGCTGACTCTCCTGCACCTCCAGCCATAAATATCAGACACTTCTCAGAAATTACACCCAATTCATTGTGTCTGCTCTGTTTCGCCACTCTTTAGGCTTTTTTTAATCGCTATTCTCTCACAAGTTGACACAAACAGAAGTAGTCTGCCGGAGAGTTCTGTCTAACGTCATCTCACACCCTCCCGTCCCGTTTACTGAGGCCTCTGGTGCTTTTTTGTTTTTCTTATTCCTCATCATAAAGAAAACCTCTCCAGTCTTTGCAGAAACCCAGCCTTCACTTATCTCTCGCTTTTTCTTTCCCCCAGTTACTGAAAAGCCTTCCACTAAGCTCAAACACACGAGGGGAGTGGTGGAAATGGGGTAGATGACATTGTTTTCAGTGATATGGATGTACGGCTCAAAGACAAAAGAGTTGGTTGAATGTTGTCATGTCAATAAGCCATCAGTCACGCCGCTAACAATAAGTTAATGATTTCCCAGCAGTAATACATTTATGAATAGAGAAGTGTCTTCTTCAGCCCAGCGGGTGTGCCCATTAAAACTGAGCATGAACAAAATAATTGTGATTTGCGGATAAAATCCACTTTAGAATGGGATTCCGACTGAGGAATTGTTGAAAGAGCTGTAATTTTCCACTAAAACGTGACACACACTCACAGGAACCCTGCTAATCAACTTGAGTGTGTGTGTGTGTGTTTTGTGTGTGTGTGTGTGTGTGTGTGTGTGTGTGTGTGTGTGTGTGTGTGTGTGTGTGTTTTGTCTGGAAGTCTATGTCTTTGTATATACAAATTAGGTGATAGCAAATGCATTTAGTGAGGCAGTTTCTCTGTTTAAAGCAAATATTTTGACTCTTTTCTTGAATGTCTTTTTCCAAGCCCTTAGCTGTAACATAACACCGATATACAACTTATAGTTGTAGTTTATAAATACTTTTGCTGTATGTAATTACTGATAACTCCCTAAGAAGTGTTTTGTTTTCTGTTAATAACACTGTTTTCTGAAGCAACGACAGCAACTTGTACAAAATACATAAATACGATAGTTCTTATTCTGGACTTAAAGATCCGGCTAATTTTCAGGTTCATACTTGTATTTGGGGTTTCTAGTAGAACATATTTACATGCTTTAGTGTTCAAAAAACAAATTTGTTTCTCATACTGTGTGTCTGAATAGACCTGTAGTTACCGCTGCTGTCTCTTTAAACCCTTTCTTACTAAACCGGCGAGTCTGCTCTGATTGGTCAGTGTTTCTGGGTCTTCCGCATCTGCACTGTCAGAGTCTCTGCACCGTCATTGCGGCCAGGGAATGACTGTTACGGCACTATAGTGGCACTTTCTACGTTTTAAAGCATTGTTTTTGAATACGGTCTGTGTGTGTTTCTCTGTAGATAGAGTGTTTCAATACTTTTACAATATTCACATAGCACCCCAACCTGCTTCACAATTAAAAAAAAGGACATTTCACTTTTTACAATATGGGACCTTTAATTACTTCTTTGCTGCTGTTAGTTGGTCCAAAAGTTGCACTAAGCTTCAATATACAGTAGTAATTACACCTTTTGAAAACCTTTTAAATAATTAAATAAAAATCATACATTTTCCTTGGGAAACCCTCAGAAAACAATTTGTAAAAATACTAATGTTGACATATACATCACTGGTTCGTATACTCATCTTTACATTTTCTTTTAAAATGCTGCGTATCTGTCACCTTTGAAGCTTGTGAACTTTCCACACTTTGATTGACCTAGTCACAAGTCATAGACAGGCACCCTGTGACAAAAGATCATAAGTAGATATTGCTTGGCACACAGTTGGGCGCCAGTGCAGCAGAAACAGGGTAATGTAAAAGGGAATGTATTGGTAAGAACCAAATGGGAAAAAGTACAATGGAAACAGAATAAATGATGATGGACATGAAGCATGTGATGACTTATTTGTTATGCAAGCTTCCTCTCCACATGAGACATTAAAAATAGCGGCAGACGAAAACAGATCAGGTGCTAGGGACTTTGCCTTCATTTTATCAGTATATAAATTGATAAATACCTCTGATTCTTAATTAAGACAAATTGAGCTAATCCACAAAGAAGGCTGGTGTGATTGAAAGATGTCACTGTGCCAGAACTTTCATGCCTCTCTCTAAGTAGTCAGCTGAGTCTTTGAAATGGGGCCATTCCTCGGTGCTTTGGCCAAGTAGCCTAATAAAATGTCTAGACACCAACTAACAAGAATTTCCCTGAAGAATGAGTGTCATCAGTGTGAGGGCCCTGCTCTGTACTCTAGGGGGCAGTTTGAAATACTGTCTTTTAAATCAATGCTCACCTCTCCACTCTTGCTTTCGTTGAACTTTGTGGCCTCCTGTCAAGACCCTTTGTCTAAGAAAACAGCCAAGTCCTTGCCTGTATTGGAGGTAAATCAAAGGTTTCAAACTTCTTTCTGTCATGGACGAGTTAAGTCTATTTAATTGTGACCGGGTACGTTCGCATCTGCAAGTTTTGACTTATGAAAGATTGGCTTTTTCCTCTTAACTTGTAGATTTAGCACATTAAAGCTTAAGTTTAAAGATTGATCTTCGACTTGATTGTGTTTTGCCCAAACCAAAGAATTATGCGGGTACAGCACAAAACAAACAGCATTTACATTCACCCTTGAGTGTGGTGACTAATTACTTGAGCAGAATGTTGATGCCTCATAAATAGAAAAGGTCTCAAAGTAAAACACCAGCTCCCAAACATAATGATAAAAACAGTTGCCATGAAGCAGGAAAAGACATGTAAGCTGATTTAGAAATGGTACTTTTTATCACATTTATTTTGTTCCCCTTTTTCTACTTTCAAGATTTGACACGTTGGAATGATGTCCATGTAAAATGTCTCCATCTATCATGCTGGTTGGGTTTCCACAGTACTGTTATTGACATAGTAAATTAAAGAAGGCACACATCAGGTAGCTGACAGAACCGAGGCATCAACAGCAGACTTATGATTGCAGCTCTGCCGCAGTAAGTGAGTTCCTTTCTCTTTTTTTTTTTTTTACGTCTGTACTTGTCATTTACTTCTGCCTCTACACTGTGTAATTCCATTCTCTATTCTATTTTATGTACATCTAAAATGCGTACGCTCTACTTTATTGGGTGTATATGTCCTGCTCTTTGCCTGAAAGCATGCATTTGTTAGGCATAAATATTCAATTTTATTGGGTGTATAAAAGAAAATAATTACACTGCTCTTACTTTGTTGAATTCACCTCAAAGAATTTCGTTGATTCATTGGTATTTTTAATAAAGTGCATTACCAGTTTACACAATCTTTTGTTTTTATTTTTTTTGTAGGCCCTGTACATCTTCGCCATATTTCTCCAAGTTGTTCCCTACTACATAACTAAAAACAGCTGATTTTAAAATTAGGTAAAAACACTGGGACATTTTGCCCTTCTGCATGTCAACATTTGACCTGCCTATGTCTTACAATAGCATGTCCCTGCAGTGAAAAGCTTCCGTGTCTTTCCCTCTAAAACCTCAGCTCTGGAATGCCTTATGAGGACATGTTAATCTTTGTGTCTTTCTGTTTATGTTTGTGATCATTAAGATGAATTAGCGGTGTCAAATCCAATACTGATGTCCTTCTCTTACAACAGCTTAGGATTCATTTGTAGTGGCAGCAGCATGGCACAGCATGACCGTTGCGATTGCTTTCAGAAAACATTATTAAAAAGTATCCAAGGACCAAGAGATGAGTGCGTTCTGAGTATAACAGAGTAGTTATGAAAAGTCAAATCAATGTAAAGATGTTTGCTGTTTATTAAGCGATTGCGTTACAACTTAAGCAGAATCTCGTTTTGTTTCATGCTTGAAACAAGAGCGGAGACTGAAATCTCATTAAGACTCCAACTGACTTTGAACAAAGGAGATGCATCAGTGAGAGACTTGGAAAAAATGCTACTCTTATGTCAGGCCCTGGATCTTCTAAATGGCATGGCAAGCTGCCCTGGTTACCATGGCTATGAGAGGGTTTGAGAGCACATTAATCACAAGGATTTAGGATTTCTCTTCTTTCTCAATTGATTCATTCACATTCAGAGATTCCGTCTCTTGAATCTCCCCGACGTCCTTTATGAAGCTGATCTATGACGTTCAATATCCGTGTGTTGAGATCATGGGAAGTGACGCTGAAAGGTAACAGTTCATACGGGAGCGGACATAGGAGTGTGTAGTCTCAGTCGGCGGCCTGCTGTTGTTTAATATGTTAGGAAAAAAGGATTTGATCTAAAGCAGGGAGACATCATTTGATTTCATCTATGAGGCAAATCTCACAGTATTTGGATTACTAGACATCGGCAGAATTCTACATTGCATTCTACATTTACACTGAAAGTGCATGCTATGAGTGAATATTAATGCTTGAAAGGGGCTACGGGGCTGCGGATTTAATAGCTTAATGAAGATTAAATGTTTTGGAAAAACTTTTGGCATCAAAAGGTGGATTCATTTGCTACAATGGCCGTATTTGGCACTCAACCAGCCCCTTGTTAATTGTCCAATCTGGAACTAGTAGATGATGTCGGATGTGGCTGCAGCCAGACTGCCTGGAGTAAAGGAAGCTCTTTGTGTTAACACATTTTACCTATGACAGACAGGCAGCTGATAAAAATGAGATCATGCATAAAGAAGTATCACTCTACGCTACTTTTCAGCGGTGATTTTCCTCCCCCCGCCCCCCCTGTCTTCGTCTTTGGTCAGAGACAGCAGATTGATGACGGCGTGACAGAGTGACATTGCATTCTGGGAAACCCAGGACTAGGGCTAATAAATCCATGGCGAAACAGCTTTACAATGGCCTACTGTGTAGCCATCAGAGGGTAGGAGGTTGTTACTGCATCACCCTAGTGAGCTGCTAGGGTACAGCCATTGTGCTTTCTTGAGGGGGGGGGGGGGGGGGGGGGGGAATTAAGACACCGGGGGAAATTATCTGGATGGTAATGACTTATGAAAAACTAATAGAATTTTAAAAAAAGAGTAAGGGGGGAGAAAAATGTCGTTGGTGAGTGGAAATTTCCCACGCTCTTTGACGTTAAAGTGCTATGATTCTTTTCAAGTAGATCTGTCAAATCAGAGCCTCGGCTGTATTAGAAAGCAAATAAAACAAATAAGCACTCCAAGTTTCTTATTGACCTTGGAGAACCAGCTGTGCTGTGAGTGCAGAGAACTTGGCTGGTGTGTGTGTGTGTGTGTGTGTGTGTTTGTGTGTGTGTTTTTGTGAGAGCAGAATATAGCTCTTGAGCATAAGTGTGTGTTTTTGTTTAAACTGCATGCCTTTGTGTTCGTGTACAGTGAATGGCTGCAGCTACCTCATTTTTGATTGGTTAAAAACAATCTTCCAATTTCTTGATAATTCCCATAATTCCCAGCTGGCCATTTGCAGTCTTGGGATAGAAGCTTGAGAGGTCAGGTGTGTTATAGCTGTTCTCTCCCTGGGCTAAACGTAGAAACATAGTCACAATGTCCTATAATAATAAACTAACATTTTGGTGAAATTAGATATTTAGTGAGACATAAGAACATTCTGAAAGTAAAATACTGCATGGATAATAACTTACAGAAGTTAGTTAGTGAGTATATATAAAGAGAACATGTAATATATATATATATATATATATATATAATATATATTGATAACTACTAGACTTGTGTTCACTGTATAGTGTGTGTATATATATATATATATATATATATATACACACACTATACAGTATATACTGTATATATATTGCTAAGACTTGCATGTGACAATAAAATAATATTAGTGTTTACAGTGTGTATATAACAGTGTAATATAAAAGTAGTTTTAAGAGTTATTTTTAGCCCTCACCTGTGTGATTGAAACAATCATGACAGTGTGGAAAAAAGCTTTCCTTGCGTCTGGTCATTTTCACACTAATTAACATTATAATAATAATAATAATAATAATAAAATAATAATAATAATAATAATAATAATAATAATAATAATAATAATAATAATGTTTACTTAAATCCTGCAAGGGGAAATTACAATTTACACTCGGTTGACATTACACACATTACACACAGGTCTTAATTACACACACAGGCTCAGTACCTATACCTGCACTAAATGGAGAGATGTCAGAGTGTGTGTGTGTGTGGGGGGGGGGGGGGGGCTGCCCATGGAAAGGCGCCCCGAGCAGCAATTGATCTGATATTTAAAAAAAGCAATAACCATATTTCAGTGGTCAGTTTAATCAAACTTAATAAATAAGTTATTTTGGGGCACCCAGTGAGCTCAGCTGGTAGAGCGGGCGCCCATGTAGAGAGGTTTACTCCTTGACGCAGAGGGCCCGGGTTTGACTCCAACCTACGGCCCTTTGCTACATGTCATTCCCCCCTCTCCCCTTTCATTCTGGTCCTCTCCATAAAAGGCCAAAAAAGGCCTCAAAACTTACCTTTAAAATAAAAAAAATTAATTTTCTCACTCAGCAGTAGAGCAGTAGTTCTCAAGAGGTCCCACAATAAATGTAAGGAAACGCAAAACAATTACCAGAACATGAAGGCAGATGATACTGTTGCCCCTCCGGGCCTCAAAAATTCACACAAACTTTTACTTTTTCCTCAACGTGCTCATGACCCACACACATGCGACTGTTAGAGATGGCTTGCGAGTAGATTTTGTGCAATTACAATGGGACACCAGTCAAAAGCATGACTGTTATTGGCCCTACTGTAGCCATGGCGATCTTGGATTTCATTTGCTCTGATACAAGGAAGCTGAATGAGTGTTAAGTTATTATATTATATATCTATATATTATATAATAGATAATTATATATATATATACACACACACATACATATATACATATATATTATATATGTATATTTATTATTAAAATATTTAGGAGTAACAAAGTAGTTAAGTAATTAAGTAAATAACCGTCCACAATAAATGGTAAATTGATAACTACTAGACTTGTGTTCATAGTTATTTCACTGTTAACAAACAATAATACATATAATGTTTACTAATGTATTACTAATGATAATTCATGATACTTTTCCCTTGTTTTAGTCTAATATAAAACAGTTGTGGATAGTTTTTTGTCAGTGGTTTATAATTGGTTTACAATTGGTTTATAATTATTGTAAGATAGATTTTGGATCACTATTATAAAGTTGCAACTAAAGCTTATGATAATAATTAGTGATTAATAAGGGGTTTATATAGCATCACGTAACCTTCATGTGGCCCCTATTAATCTTTTTTGGGATCTATAAAATCAATAATCTTTGGTTATTTTTGCACTGACTATAGGGTTTTTCATTGCTTTCCAAAGAATGTATAAACCCTTAAATAGGTATAGTAATCATCAGTTTTATAATATCATCAAAATAATGTTTATTAATGGATTTCAAATGATTTCTTAAAAGGTTTATTAACAATCAAGAATCATTAAGAAATACTTCATTTAATGCATGAAATGTTATGATATGTGCTGCAATACACTTCGAAGTGCAAAAAATGATAACATTACTAATAAATGAGTTTATAATATTAACCTTTGTGTTGTCTTCTGTCGACCATTAACTTATTGTCCTTCTGGGTCCAAATTCCAAATTAATTTCTTTTGTCACTTTTTCAAACGTTTTTGTCACTTTTTTCAACGCTTCAAATTCAAATATTGTCTGTTGTATTTTTGTTTTTTTACGCCGCCTACATATAATCATAGTACCTTCTGAAATTGTTTAATTAATACAATGATGACGTGTGAAATAAACTAAACTGTGAACAAAACCATAATTTATATGAGATCGAAAGAGTTAAAAAAAACTAGAAATTATGAATTATTTTGACATATTAGTTCAGATCAGAGGATGTTGAGTGGACCACAGACTGGTGAAGATTTTAATACAATTAAAAAAATAATAATCAAATGCTATAAACTGAATAAAATACTTAACATTCAATAGAAATAATCATATTATTTCTTATGTTGAATAGGTTCCATACAACGTATCGTATCTATGTTATTTTTGGGCAATTTAGATGTAAAAACGCATGTTTCTGGTACTAAAAACCTTGAAAACAGGTCAAATTTGACCCAAGGACAACACAAGGATTAATTGTCAGTTCAATGTCTGTTGACAGTAATATAACTATTAATGTAGCATATTTTTGTGATGGTTATTGTAAAAGGTTAGCCATTCCTCTCCCCTGGAAGCAGCCCTACAATATGTCTTCCTCCTGTGTGATCAGGCCTGCAGCACTTGTCATCTCCCTGGTGGCGGCTTAGATTCTCCAATTTTTAGGTTAATTAATCAAAAATGATTTCTTTTCTCATTAGCCATGCAGTTGGTTTGCAATCTGCAAAATCAATGTTTTACAGATGTTTCCTTGGGTTTTGTTTTTCGAGACGGCGCTGATTTTTATTGGGTATAGATTTAAGAGGGTGCTGAGGGATTGTGAGTTAACTCAGCCACACACGATCACACAGACACACACACACACACACACCCACACACACACACACACACACACACACACACACACACACACACACACACACACACACACACACACACACACACACATATTTTACATACTTAGTCACATGCTCAAACACACCAACATAAATACAGTAGATATTGTACAAAACAGACACAAGCACACAAACTTGGCTCCTTCTAACTTACTTTCAGTCCCTGGAATCTTAGCGAGAATGCTGCGTTGAGCGAAATCTGTTCATCTAAGGGATACGGACCGCAGTTCTGCTCTCGTTCTCCATTTTGGTATGCCTATATCGGGTCGATGGTTGCCAAACCCAGGGGGTTGAGCCACACACACACACTCTCTAGGGTAGAGCTCTTTAATCTCGCAACAGCTTCTGGTTCTAGTTCCTGTTGGTTGTAAACAAATGTAATGTTGCATTTCCTGGAGTCTAGACACAACAACAAACCTGGCAGAACCAGAGAACAGGGCGACGGCGGTTGCTAAGGAGTGGCTGGCACAAGTCGGCACCAAACCAGGACCAGAGGTGTAGAGGAAGGAACGTTCACACAGATACAGCCCAGGCGTTGGGCATCTTCTTTAGTGTTATTTTGAGCGTTGCGTCACTGAGGAGGGTCCCAAATTGGTTAGGTGTGTTATTTTGTGGGAAATTATTTGTCCTGGGTGTTTTAAGTGTACTTGTCTTGTGCTAAAAAAAAACTTTCATGAGCTATATTAATCAAAATTGTTCACACGCTATTGAAACATTTCCATTTTTAGGATTTTGCCATTTGATATGTCCCGTTCTGATTGGTGGATTCCATCATGTCAACTTTTTGGGCTCTGTAATGTCCCATTGGCTGTTGTTCCACTGTGTGTAGTTGTTTGTGACTGTGTGTGTGTGTGTGTGTGTGTTTGTGTGTTTGTGTGTGTGTAATGTGTGTGTGTGTGTGTGTGTGTGTGTGTGTGTGTGATTGTGCCTGCATTTGTATTTGGGTACACTAGTCCCCACCCGCCGTTCCGCTCAACTACACAGGAAAAAGAAGATGAAGCAGAGGAGCAAAGGAGTCCAAACAGAAATTATTATTGATTTAATCACATAATCAGCCGCAAACACTTCAGGCCAAGATAGCAAATCCATAATAGCCTCCCCACATAACCACCCTTACAAATTTACCATCAAAGCCCTCCGCACACACACTGCAAACACAGGAACCAGGGGTCACCTTCAGTCGCTGGCAAAATATTGATGTTCCTAATGCTTCTATATGTTTTTGAGTTAAGCGTTATCAATCACCGATAAGGGCCTCATGTCTCTAAAACATAACTCCTATGGCAGAGGGATTACAGCATTGCTTTTCTTGTCATAATCTAAGCATATCTTTCAGACAAAAGGACAGGATGGCAAATCAATGTTGTCAGAGGCAGACATTTCCCAGTGTGGCTGCTCCAGTCAGTCTGCAGATGAGATACAGAGACACTGTTCTAACCTTTGAGACATCAAGATCTGTCTTTGTGAAAGTGCTCCTGTTCCTGGATGATGAAATGTCACACTTACCACGACTTTACAAAAACTTTAATGCCTTTTCCATCGTGTTCAACAACATCACAATAAATCCCACAAGAATAATTTGGGTCTTGTTGAATGAATGCATTTCATTGCTGATTAACTCAAATAAAAAGGTATTGTTTGAATCCATAACGACACACAGCGAATGCATTTGACGTTTAAAAGCATGAACTCTTCTCAGGAAATACTTCAAAATCGTCCCTCCTTTTTACTGTTATTTCCTTAAAGTCGTCCACAGCACCTGAAGAGTGGGCGCTCTGTTACGTTGACAGCAGCTCCAAGGCTTTCGTGTCTAAGAATCGGGGCTGTGAAGTCAGATGTGATGTATCATATCTGTCAATTTTCCACTACCTTTGAATGGATTGTGTCTACAGTTATGCAAACAGATTTGACCAATATGAATATTTCTATAACTAGGCTGCTGACATACTGTATATATTTGTCACGCTTTCAGAGAATGTGTACAACTCAAATGCAGAGAGCAGGCAAGAGTAATGTTACTTGAGGATTTGATGAAAAAAATTAAAGATATACAAAATATTATGTCATAATATCAACCTCACTGTTTATTGTTCACTTACAATTGTATGCTAAGCATCTCTTTAAGAATGATCCACTTCTGTTCAGTGATGCATTTTCTGTTGTTTCATAGTAACATTTTGTAAAAGAGAAGTATAAAGAATGTATTAATGTCATATTCTCAATATCTTTGGGTTATATAGCTGTGGTCAAGAAAGAAGGGACTGCATCATAGCATATCAGTACTAACTAGCTGATATCTGATATTTAATAAAATCCCAATATCTCGAACTCTACTGTTCAGCACAAGAAAGATGATTTACCTCATTCTGCGGGGCTGTGGAACAATGGAATGGAATCAGACTTTTAACACTCCCTTAACATCCATCTCTCCAGCGATCTATCCATTCGGTTGCCTATCCTTGTCCATCCAGCCCGGGGCTATGGAAGCCTAATTGTTTACCAAAGGGTTGCGGCTCATTTGCTCCTGGAGATTGGGCCTAATTAACACTAACTTGTCTGAACACCGAGGAGCGCTGTCCACTCCACTTTAATCTAATCTGTACTCTTTCAAAAAATAATGAGATCATTTACACCTCATTAACGAGCAATGTAATGTCTGGGCATTAATCATAATGATTGCTTATCATTTCACTTTGCAATATTATCTCCTCTAATGAAACTGTTCACACAACTGCCAAGAGGGCCTTAATTGGTCGTGTGAAATCACAGAGCACCCGGCAGCTTGCCGCAACGTGTGTGAAGTTCTAATTTGCATGGGTGGGGAATTTGGTGGGTGGGCGCAAGGGGATGGCATCAATTAGGAATGCGGATACGCACACATTCATAGACACACATATACATGGAGGAAGTGGGATGATTTTGTGAAAATATGCTATTATTGTGCTGTGCTGTGCTGTTTACAGACAGACAGGTACACACAGTGGAGTTCCTGGAGCTCTGGAGGAAGAAACTAATACTCTTATTGAATTGTATTAGATTTTATAACAAAAAAAAAAACACCTAAGGTTATGACTATTTATTTACTATTCATGAAGTTTGAAAATAAATGCTCCTGATGTCTGCTGTCCCTCTCTCTTGGGCGTAAGATCCATGCCAGTGGGGGATGTGATTATCCACATGGCACCTAGACTGATCCCGGCTTTGTGCCACCACCGTGAAGCCAAGAGAAACACCTTTCCAATATTCCAGTTTTTGCATTGTAACCTCTTATAGCCTACTGTATATCAGCCCAGTGGGTCATCCCCTGCACTCCCGCCTCCCGGACGAAGGCTAAGCAGTGCTAAAAACTGCTAAAATATACCACCCCTCTCCAGTGTGTGGACCACCTAAAGAGGCCATGCTTGACTGGAGGGTGGAGAGCACTGAGGCTGCTCCGTGCCCCGGCTCCCTAGGCTTAGGAGGGCTTAGGTGCGGATGTCATTTGCTCTTTCTCCCTGGTGAGAGTGGCTAGCTGCTAATTGTGGCCCCTGGTCTGTGAGTTGAGCTTGTGTAGCTGAGGAGAAAAGGATTGCCCAAATTGAAATCTGAGTAGCGTGTCTGAGAGTCGGGGTGACTTCCACTCCTTCATGGATGCAGTTTTAAGACACAGCCATAATGCCTTGTGGGCTAATTTCATCATCCAAAGAAACATTATTTTGTCTGTTCGCTGTACCAAACTCTATAAACCTTTCCTCTTATTTTATTCCATTTCGCTGTTCATTGGATCATCCTTGCAGTTAGCCAGGACCACAATCAGTAAATCCAAGAGTGAAACTGTAAGTTAAGGCCAAAATCAAAGAAACAGAGTTTAATTCAAAGTGGGCAATTGAGAGTGCACTTATAGAGTATCTAAGAAGATAAGAAGAAGACGAAGAAGAAGAAAGCACACTTTGCTGATCACTCTAAGCGAGAGATTTATGTTACACTGGCCCGAAATACAACATTCACATACAGGATTAATGCACATGCATTCATGTATGGAGAGATGTCAGAGCGAGAGGGATACCCTGGGCCTTTGAGCAAGGCATTGAACACCCAACTGTGTTCAATGCCTTGCAACAATGCACTTCCACTCATCTCCTTTCCTCTTGCTCAGTGTCACCGCCAGCTCCCTTCTGGCTTATTAAAGGCCGTGGTTAACATCCACTGTATTACCGAGTCAAATGGCTACGCTGCCATAACCGCGTGCTGATATGATTTATTCTCTCCCCCGAGGACCCATCTAATGAACAGAGATGTATGCTCAGCAGCCCTGTACATGCAACCTCTGTGTGCTCAGAGGAAGGCCGTGCTGTAATATGATAAGTGCCTTGTCGATAGGCTGTATGATATGCTAATCATACTAAAACACCGGGCCTCAGGCTCTCCCCTTGTTTATTTATGAAGGCCTGACCTGAGGGAGAGCAGTAATCGGCTTTTCACTGAACTCTCTAACCCTGGGAGCCAAGGGAACCGCCAATCACACACATCTGAGTCCTATAATTCCCCCACCTCCATCCCTCTGTTCCCCCTCAACCCGAGCTGAAATGGCAGATTTATGCAAACAGCACTGTGTGTGCATTTTCCTGCCCGCATTTGTCCGGGGCACATGTCAAGCGCTCAAATCATTAAACTAATTATTAATTGGAACTGGCGTAAACAAGTTGTCAGCGGCCTGCCAACTTGACGGGGTTCTCAGCTCAGCCAATATAACGCATTGACCTGATGTAGTGCACATATTACAAACCTATCATTTGGTCATCAAAAATGGGAGACAGTGTCCGATGAAAATCCAGCGCAGGAAAGCAGCCACACATAGAGTTTATGCAAAAAGTGGCATCAGTGGAATATAAACAGCAACTATGGTGCACTACTACCATCTCAAACACGACAAAGGCAAATCGGCGTCCCTTAGCTTCAGTGTTTCTTGCCTTTGACTTTGACTCTTTGTGTCTGCCTATAGATTTTCTTGTCAGGAGTTCAGATCTCCAGCTACTGCAAACATAGGGCTGTGCAAATATGTTGAGGAAAAAGAGAGGCTGGTTTAAATGGCTGGTGGATTTGTAGTGTAGAACATTTATCACTCAGTATGGTGATATTTTCCTTATTCTTCCCATTTAACATTTGACTTTCTGTTAAATCCCAAATCTGAAACAGCCGTAAACATATAATACACTGTATACATTTTATTTCTTTCAAAGTTGTACCGTATTTCTTACAGTGTTAGTCTCAAAGTATTAAAAAAAAAGTGCAAATGTGTCTCAGGGTGGGTGTAGATCAGAGCTCGAGCCTTGCATCTGTGAGCTAGGAAACAAAGGTTTGTTTGTGTGCCTCAATCACTCTTGCTCATGAAAGCAGACACGTACTTGAAAAAAAGAAAATCCTTCTCTCTGTTTTTTTTTTTTTTCAGGGAAACACTCTAAACCAACATCCTGGGTATAAATTTGCAAAATGCAATACAGGCCTGATTGTGTGTTGAGTGGATGTGGGGTGCATACGAATAGACCCTGTACCCCTTCCTCTCTTACTCCTCCAAATAGTCCTGCTCATTCCCTCCGCCTCCCCCCCACGACCCCTCTCTGTTGTCATGCCGCCAAGAAAGCGACGTGAAAAAGGCCTCTGTAGTTGTTGGTTTTTTTTTACGGTTACAGTAGTGAATCCTGAGCCCTTCTCTTCATTTCAGGCTGACAGAGTAAACCAAGTGCAGCGGAAACAAGTGCACCAAAACAGAATTTCGGAGAATCATGACAGGAGTTTCCCTTCATCAAAGTGTGTTCTCAGTGAAACTGTAATGTTGAATAGATACTCATGCACCAGTTCTAAAAAACTGTGTAAATACTGTGAAAATAAAAGCCATTCTAAGCTGCTACCTGGAATTTCTTTTGTATATCAAGACTTACATGTCTTTATGTTTTCAAATACAATGCCAGACCTTTAAATGAGCACATGTCATAGCACAATGTCATTGCACTAGTGTCTATCACGTTGTTTCCTTGGCAATTGTAAGACAGTAGCCTAACATTACACGTGCATGGCGGTCTACAGTATCAGAGGGAAGGCTGTGGCAGAGAGAGTGTGAATGGGAAGGCTGGGAACAAGTAAAGCCTTGGCACTGACACCGGGTCAGCTCCAAGCCCCCTCACAGCCTAGCCCTCAGCACCAGGTGTTCCCTGCATTCAAATGATACTCTTATTCATAGACTGGCCCAATTGGAGTATTAAAACTCAAAATTTGCAACTGAATGCTGATATAATCCTGGAAATATATGTCTCCAATAAAAAGTAGCCCTTTTAAAGGAACAAGGCGGTCTTTGTGTGGGGCTTTATGTATAATTATCAAGGCGCTAAAAGGGAACCAGAGGTGGGGGTTAAGGAGAAGTGTGGGGGGGGGGGGTTTGCAGCGCAGACTTTCCAACTGTTTACATGTTAATTTCAAACTTAACAGCCCTTGTCCTGGAACTATTTATACACCGCATTCAAATAAATGCGTTTCTCCTTTTGTTATTGGCTTTTTTTTCGCAAATACTTGACTGTTGATGGAAAAAATGCAAATGAATGCGTGTATGGGACGTTTTTTGACAAATTGATATAGCTGGATTTGAGCGACAGGTCGCAGTTTATTGTTACGATGGAGCGTGTTTCACCACGGCCAACTGAAAGCCAACTTCAGGTCTGACTACAACAGGTGTCAATTACAAAAAGGGCCTCTTCCTGGCTATTGTTTTTGAAAGCTGTGGGATATGTTCCACACAGTTTCCTCACAGGTAGAGATACGCTGGAATCTTATAGGTCGAGTTAAACGTCAGTGGGAGGGGGGGTGACCATTTAGCAATTCAGAATGTTGAATCGCCAGTATATGTAGTCATGAATAGAGAGGGCTAACTGTGGGCGAGCTAAGTTGTTTTTCTGCCAGTAAGTCATTTCATCCATTAAATTCATTTTCTAATTCTTCTTTGACACCTTTTCTCCTTCTAGAACACAATGAAACAATGCCAATTTAAAGCAAGTGTTAGTTGCAACTTTTTATTGGCCATTTCCTAAAGTTTTTTGTCAAGCCTGTAAAATGCCAGTCTCCTAAAAAGTACAGTGTGTTTCCATACAACGAAACAGCATTCTCAATTAAAGGAGCTTTGAAAGCTAGGGTTATCTCTAAAGGAAGCTCCTTTTTCCTGGAGTATGTTTGTCTTTGACATGTCACATCAAAGTATGTGAAAGTCCACGTGGGGAGGACAAATTCTTTCCAGAGACTTTCTAGATCTCTAAATAAGTTCTAGTCATCATGTTTTTGCTTTACAATGAATGAATTGCTAATTTAATAGGAACAACTAGGTAATCCTAAAATTAAATGACAATATGTGTCCAATCAATCAATCAATCAAACTTTATTCATAGAGTACTTTAAGACAACCAAAATTGAATTGCTGTACAGAAGACTAAATAAAACACATAAAGTGCATATCTCCCACAGGCATGAAACAGACAGACAGACAGACTGCTCCCTATGCAGCGCTTTGCTCTAGTATACAGTAAATCAGAAGTCACTGTGGTGCACACTACTTGGAAAAAATGAAAATAGCAGTGCAGTAAGAGAAACATTAGTAAAACCACAATAAGTGCCTCTATAAATTAAAACAACCTATGAGCATAAACAGTGAGACTTGTAATGCCTGTTCCGTTGTTGGCAGTGAGTTCTTGCTTTATTAAATCTATACAATATCCAAATACAGTAAAGTCATCATAGTCAAAATGATAGAATGAGACAGAGGCTGGAATGAATTGTGAGGATTGTAAGGAGTTGAAGTCATTACTTTAGCACTATCCTTCAAGAGATTTTCATGCCAGTGTCAATAAGTGATAACACATCTTTTTTTTTTTCCAAGAGTGCACATGTTTGACCTTCCTCCTCACTTAACTTTTATTTTTCAGACGAGATATCTTGGAGTGACCAGGCCACCAATTAATTATACCATCGCTGTCAGAGTATCAAGCACACATAAAATGGACCCACAGATGCACAACACAGTAGGTAAAATACAATGGTTTATTAACAATTAAATAAACTCAGAAATAGTGTCCAGCAAACAGGAGGGAAAGGGAAAATCCAGGAAAACAAGCAATGGTCCAAATCCAAGGGAAAACAGGAACTCTGGGGGGAAAGGACACAGGGAAAACGGCTCGAAAGCATGGAAACATGAAAAGAATCTCACACTAAGGGGGTAAGGGGAAGACTGAACTTAAATACACAAGACAGGGGAGACAATGAGACACAGGTGCAACACATCAGGGCGGGGACAGTTAATCAGAAAGGCGGGACAATAAACACCAGGAAGTAAAACAATACAACACCAGGGGGAACAAAAACCTTCCAAAATGAACAGGAAATGGAAAAAACAACCAGAAAATGGGAATCAAACTCAAAACAATAACTTGACACAGGGACGGAACGTGACACAGAGTCACCAACCTTGTGATGTGAGTTAAATGTAAACCAGACTGAAATACTTTCATGGTAAACCAATTGCTATAAATGGAAGAAAAACTAAATTTTGATTGATTTGAGTGTTTCTTTTCCATGGTCATTTACATTCAAATAGCAAAAGGAAAACAATTTATGATACAGTACACAAATTTGTGTTACTATGAAACAAGTGAGGATTGAATCAAGAGTGACCTCATAATCCACGAATCGTCAGAACTTCCTGACTATCTTTGAATTGAGGACTAGAAGCTGAATACAAGTTAGAAGAGAACATACAGTGTTCATAATTTCATAAATACAAACCCTAAGTCCAATGAAGTTGGGACATTGTGTAAAATGCAAATAACAACAGAATACAATGATTTGCAAATCTTTTCTCACCTATATTCAATTGAAAACACTACAAAGACAGATACGTAATGGTCAAACTGATCAACTTTATTGTTTTTCTGGCAAATATTCACTTGATTTGAATTGGATGCTAGCAACACGTTCCAAAGAAGCTGGGAAAAGAGCAACAAAAGACTGGGAAAGTTGAGGAATGCTAAAAATAAACACCTTTTTGGAACATTCCACAGGTGAACAGGTTAATTGGTCATGATTGGATATAAAAGGAGAACCCCCATAAAGGTTTAGTCTTTCATAAAGCAAGCATGGGGTGAGGTTCACCACTTTGTGAACAACTGACTTTGTGAACATGAGGGAAAAATGTTTCTCAACGTACAATTGCCAGGAATTTAGAGATTTCATCATCTACAGTCCATAATATAATTAAAAGACTCTTGGAGAAATCTCTGCACATAAACGGCAATGCCGAAAACCAACATTGAATGCCTGAGACCTTCGATCCCTCAAAAACCGACATCATTATGTAAAGGATCTAACCACATGGGCTCAGGAACACTTCGGAAAACCATTGTTAGTTAACACAATTCGTTGCTACATCTACAAGTGCAAGTTGTATCAACAACACCCAGAAACTGTGTCGGCTCATCTCAGATGCACTGACGCAAAGTGGAATAGTGTGCTGTTGTCTGACAAGTCCACATTTTAAATTTGTTGTTTTGATGTTTGTTTTTGGAAATCATGGACGCCATGTCCTCCGGGCCGAAGACCATCTGGACCATCCAGATTTTTATCAGTGCAAAGTTCAAAAGCCAACATCTGTGATGGTATGGGGTGTGTTAGTGCCCATAGCATGGGTAACTTGTACCTATGTGAAGGCACCATTAATACTGAAAGGTACATACAGGTTTTGGATCAACATATGCTGCCATCCAAGCAGCAACTTTTTCAGGGACGTCCCCGCTCAGGTCAGCGAGACAATGCCCAGCCACATTCTGCACGTGTTACAACAACGCGGCTTTGTAGGAAAAGAGTGCGTGCAGGTAATCGGTGCGTTCATGTGCATCGGAAAAACATTTCATCACTTCATGTGGGAATCAGAGGTGGGAAACTCGGGCTAGATTTTGCTAATAGAGGTTCCCAGTTGGTGACGTGTTGTTGACAACTGACGTTCGATGTATATATGCAACTTTGGTTGACTGAAAATATTTCAATGGCAAACCGTTTATTGTGGACAAACGCCTCGGCCAAGAAACATACACAGACAGAACACGTTTCAAATTATTCATAAATAGGCCTATGTTTAGAGAAAACACCATATCCGTGTCCTTTCCCGTTTGTTGTCCTGCAGATAACACAAGCACCTGTCGATGCTCGCACAAGAAAACAGCAGCAAATCTTTGTCATTTTCTATGTTTTCACACACCTGATGCTCTAG
>NC_045738.1:28464710-28467051 GCF_008692095.1 Etheostoma spectabile | reverse complement strand
CAACAGTTGGTGGCAGTCATGCAACGAGTTGGTATGCCAAACGGTTATATAACCGAAGAAGAAGAGGGGAGGCTACATGTTCCCGCTACATGTTCTGCGATGCCATGTTACATCCTGCTATGCTCTGCTGTGCCCTGCCACGTCCTGCTACGCTCTGCGGTGCCCTGCCACATCCTGCTACGCTCTGCGGTGCCCTCCTACATCGTGCTACGATTTGTGGTGCCCTGCTACATCCTACTGTGCCTTGTCATGCCACACTGTGCCCTACTATGCCATGAACTACTACAAACTACTATTTTTTTGTGACTGTTATTTCCACTCTTCCTTCTAACCCCAACCAGCCCGTCAGACACCGCCTACCAAGAGCCTGGGTCTGTCCCAGGTTTCTGCCTAAAAGGAAGTTTTTCCTCGCCACTGTTGCTTGCTCTGGAGGAAACTACTAGAACTGTTGGGTCCTTGTAAATTCTGGAGTGTGGTCTAGACCTACTCTATCTGTAAAGTGTCTCGAGATAACTCTTGTCATGAATTGATACTATAAATAAATTTGAATTGAAATTGAATTGAAGAACACCCATCCCGACGCATACAGCATAATCACAGAGGCGGTCCCTGATATTCTTGCGTGGAATGAACGCACCGTTAGACTGGCTCGCTTGCAGTCCAGACCTGTGTCCCATTGAAATTGTGGGGCGCAAAATACAAAAACGGAGACCCTGGACTGTTAAATTAAAGTTGTACATTAAGCAAGAATGGGAAAGGATTCCACGTAATCTTTCAACAGTCGGTTCCCAAACGCTTATTGAGTGTTACTAAAAGGAAAGGTGACGTAACACTGGTAATCATGCCCCTGTACCTGCGTTTTTGGAACAACGTCAAATTGTAAATGAGTGAATATTTGCAGTTTATCAGTTTGAACATTGAATATATTATTGTTCTTTGTAGTGTATTCAGTTGAATGTAGGTTGAAAAGGATTTGCAAATCATTCTATTTAGTTTTATTTACGTTTTACACAACGTCCCAACTTCATTGGAATTGGGGTTTGTATCTGCAAAAACTGCATACTGACCACTTCTTCTTGAATACTTCCTCATTAACTTGGAATCTGCCACAGAGCGGCACAAAATCTCATTAACTGCTCATTATTTAACTTGTATTACTTTTTCTGTGCAAGTGATAAATTATACTGAGCAGTTTTATTTTTAATTTTTTTTCCCCAGAAAATTAAACATGTTTTTTATCCAGGGAGCAGAAGCAGACTTTCCTGGAATCACTGGAAATCAACCGTTTTTTAAGGTATAACTTCAACTACAGTCTAAACACGTTCCTATTGGAAGCATCGCTAAATGCAACAATAGTCTGTTTGCTGGCCAAACAATTGCAATTTCTTTTAATTGACATTAGAAAAAAAACATATCATAAACTTTGCATGCAGTTTGAACTTTGCTAAGAGGAATGTACAATGCCTAAAAAATTGAATTGAACTGGGATCTAGTTGAAATAGTTTAGATGTAGAAGGTTAAAACCCATTCCTTTGTTAGGTCACAGTTGGCTAGGTAAATATTAATTTTGAATGTGGGATTTGAGATGAATGCTGCCGCAGATAACAGTTTTATTTTATTTCTGGCGCTCTATTTGGACAGCTTTTGACATACCTGCGTTTCTCTCTTTTCATTAGGCCCTGTTCCCAAAATTAACAATGTTTTGTGCCTGCTTAATTCTTAATTTCAGTATGTTGTATTTCATTTGATAAATTATCATTTGATCTGTGTAAAACAGCCTATGCCTGTTTGGTTTATGGGGACATATTATGTGTCTATGGTTCTGCCTGTGAGGTTATCTGCTGCTTACCAGCGCAATTAGGAAGAGTGTGTGCAGGTTTGCCTGATTATGTCCTTTCAGCAGGGAGGGGCTGGGCACTTCTAAGCTGTATGCAGTAATTGAAACTTCTAAATTTATGTGGGGCGCTTGTTCTTTTGGGTGCACTTGCATATCTATCTATTTACTGTACACAGTGGCTTGCATATGTTTACACACACATGCAAAAGGTGACTAAAAAGATGAAGAAAAAAATATCTTTTGGAAAATGATTCTAATGCCTTAATTCAAAGAAATTAGGAAAAGTCCAACCTTTAAAGGTTCTCTAAGCGATGTCATGCGTGTTTTAGGCTAGAACATTTGTTGCAGCAAACATCTCCTGACTATCTGCTAGTTGGCTGTCCCCACAACACACTGTAAAAAAACATCTCCTCAATGTCCCCTAGCTGCCTGTCCCCAGAACACACTGTAAAAAAATCTCCTCAATGTCCCCTAGCTGCCTGTCCCCAGAACACACTGTAAAAA
>NC_045738.1:28463240-28464700 GCF_008692095.1 Etheostoma spectabile | reverse complement strand
ACTATCTGCTAGCTGCCTGTCCCCAGAACACAGTGGAAAAAACGTGGTCTCTGTAGACAGCCCAGGGTCTACAAACAGAAACCAAAACAACCTGCACCAACCTGCACCACGCAGCATACACACACAGCGTTGCAGCCAATAAACGACAAGAAGGATCTGGGGGTGGGGGTGGGGGGGTTAGTTCGCGGAAGCACAGAAGGGAGGGGGAAGGGACGGGATGAGGAGGAGGGGGGGCGAGCTAGTCTCGTTTTGTTTTAAAATACTTTGAACGTCATCAAGAAGTAACGTCACCCAACATTGCTTAGAACACCTTTTAAGGACGCCAATTTTCTTTGTGAAATATTGTATTGTAAATAAATAAATAAATATTAGGCTATTAGGCCAGCTGAAATAAAACCATGCCAATCTCTAGGTATGGTGAATAATAAAGTTTAGTTCCAAAGGGTAAGAGATGCATAGTATCCTGGGAAATAATCTGCCTGCCTCTATGGGAATTTAACATAAGGGTGTGTATACTTATGCCCTTTGTATTTCAAGGAAAAACATTTACATATTTAAGATACATTATTTTATATATTCATGAAGACAATTGGTGTTAATTTGGTAGTTTTCCTATTTTTTCAGTTTCCAAAAGATGTTGTTTTTATTCCTCTTTTAGTCAACTTTAGCATGGGTGTGATAACTTATACAAGTCCCTGTGTATATATAGAAATATTAGAAATATCTATTTATTTCACCGTGTTTTCCAGATCCAAGTGTTATTATTTTCTTTTAGTTTGGCTCACCCTATGCTTCCCGGTACAGGTGGTAGCTGCCAATTAGATGAGGCTGAGTTAACCTCTGAACACCCACCCAGGTGATTCCAGTTACCGTGGCTGATTAGAACCTCTGCTCAGGTTAAGTGGGCCAGACCGATTACAGGACTATATTAGGTCACAATATATATAAGTCTAAATCTACCAATATGGATGATAAATCTGTCATTTGTCCTGCCCTAACATGTGCAGCAAAGCAAGCAGACCCAGGAAGATAGCTATACCCACAGAGTTTGGGACGAGGTCTAATCAACACTTAACTCAAAACATCTGTGTGGGTGTTCAGGGCCTTTAAAAGGAGAGAGGATTGGGCAGCTTGCTGAGAGTGTTTTGTTTGTTTGATGTTATTGTGCCTCCAGTTCATTTTTTTTTGTCTTGTTAGTTTGTGCCTGATGTTTGAGTGTGTTTTTTTTTTTATGTTAAACAATTTCACAAACTTCCTTCCCAGCTTCTTCAAAACGTCATTGACAGTGCATAACCCTCCTGTTGTCCTTGGGTCAAATTGACCTGTTTTCCTATAGCAATGTTCTTTTTAACTACCCCAAATAACATGATTGATTCCACAAATTATTTCATTAATTTTAGGGTGTCATATTCAATTTTACAGCATTTAAAAAAATAGTATTGAGCAAAAGTTGACATATT
>NC_045738.1:28451937-28463230 GCF_008692095.1 Etheostoma spectabile | reverse complement strand
ATTATCCATCAACATCCATTCCTTTAATTGGAGTCAACTAAACATGAACACAAACATTAGGTTTAACTCAAACATTAGGTTGAATTTCCTAAAAGTTAGGTTTATTGACCATAAATTCCAGAAATTTAACTAAAGTTAAAAAGTTAGTCTTAAATAGTGTTAAATGTAAAAAAAAGTGACAAATTGGAAAAAAAGGCAGTGGGTGTTGAAAAAAGGGACAAAAACTTAAAGTTAACAAAATTGTTCATTTTCAATATTGACGGGAAGACAACACAAGGGTTAAAACAGCAAGCCAATAGGATGCCAGCTAACAAGCTTTGGTTCCCAGAACGTTCTGGGAACGTTCCTTTTTGGTTGCGGAAGCGTTCCTTGAAGGTTAGGTTTGGTTGTGTTTTGGTTGATCCGACAGTGTTCTTAACGTTTTTTTGGTTACGTCAAACGTTCTCAAAACGTTCCCTTAACGTTATCCTAACGATGCAACCTTTAGCAAATGTTCCCTTAACGTTATCCTTACGATGCAACCTTTAGAGAACGTTCCCCTCATGTTATATTAACGTTGCAACCTTTAGCGAATGTTAGCCTAACAGTGCAACCTTTAGCGAACATTCCCCTAACGTTGCAACCATTAGCAAACGTTCCCTTCACGTTATCTTAACATTGCAACCTTTAGATAACGTTCTCAACATACGTTAGTCTCTGTTGCCCTGTAATACGGATTTTATCTCAGAAAATAAACACACTATCGAAGGTTGTATTGCTCAGCACTGAGCTGGGGAAACTTGATTTTTCAAGTTAGTTAGCACATGAATTACTCAAATAATAAACGTTAAGATGTGCATATCTGATTAAAATGCGCCGTAGATGGTGACTGGTTTTGTTGGTCTCTCCACACAAACCATGCATAAATCACTCATCACTACTGCCGCTTTCTTTCTGTCCGATTATGATGCTAATATCATCATTTTTAAACAAAGAAACAATCCCAGTGACAGAAATGAGAGACATAACACAAAAGAGGGAAAGTATAGAGGTATTATGCAGGCTACAAGACTGTGGGGCAGAGGGTGATGCCTACAGAGAGGTTTCATCGGCCTGCAAACGTGATCACCTGAATTATGCATAATCCATTGTGTTTGAATATCATAAATTGATGCGTGAACATCCCCCCCTCCCCTCCCCCCCTCCTCAAACATGGACCAAAATTATTATTTATGTGGCTGCAGAGCGGCAGAGAGACAATTAGTCATATTCGAATGCTGAAATTAATTGAGAGAGATGCGGGAGATAAAGAGAGGGAACAAAGACAGCTTTTTGTCACTTCTTTCCATCTGACAGGGATAATTAGATATATGAAATTGAAATTCCTCACCGGGGGGTCCTGTTGACAACACTATTTTCTGTTTCGTTCCTCTCCCCTTTTTTTTTCTTTTGTGTTCCTGGTTATGCTAATTTGGACCCAGTGTTTTTCCCTGACCGCTAAAAGCAGCTTCCGATTCAATTCACTGCACGGCAAAGAGCAGAGCGCCAGCCTGTTGAAGCCTCACTTACCTGCAAGGATTTCAGGAGGCAATTAAATACTTGTGTTAGCATTGTGATCAGTAGAATATATTTCATATCCATGTTTATGCCCTTCTGTACGGAGCCCCAAAATGTGTAACATTAAATACAAAAATTAAAAAAATAAATAAATAGGACAGCATGAACTAATCACATGGGTAACTGAAATAAAAAATGTAAAATAAAAAAAATAAAAAATGATGATGATAATAATAATAATAATAATAATAATAATATTTTTTCCTTTTATCAAGAGCCACTTTTTCCAATGTCACTTTCATTTCATTTTGTCAAAATGTTCCTTTTTCATGTCTTTGGGGCAGTCTCCGCCCCCTCAGCTTTTAGCCAATCACATGCCATCTTTTGCCAAGCAGACCAACCGACTGCCAGCTAAACTGGCTAGCTGTTGTTGGCAAGAAAAAGCAGAAAGACTAGCAAAGTAGCATCTTTCTAATCACAACACTGCTGAATAATCTCTAAATAAACCATGAAAATGCTGCATATATTAACAACTCTTTACTTCTAATGTTTGTGTAGTAATTAAAGCTCAAACACCAGTTTAGCTCGTTGCTTGCCAACATAGTTAGACATTTCTCTAGGCATCAGGAGCTAGAGAGAGAGAAAAACAAAGCTGAGTTTTAATAGTATTTTTCATTACTTCACAAAGTAGTAGTGCAATATTACACTTTAATTCATATGATTTATTTATTTCCTATAGTGTCTCATTTTTTTATGCTGAACACTTTGGGTTTCCACACTTTTGTGCATTGACAGCGATGCAGTCATTTGTCATAGTGGCTGCTTAGTGTCATGTGAACCACCCTCACAGCATCAGAGAACATCTGATAAAAGCACATTGTGGTTTCAGTGGAATTATGGGTTATGTCACCTTTCACCACAAAACTAGAAGGGGCCTCTCATAGTTTTCCTCTTACATGAGAAGCAGCCGCTGTCATGTTTCTCACAGCGGAGAAAGACAAAGTGGCACATAATGGGACATCAACAGAACTGTACCAAAATATTCAGATCACATCATGTCTGGACACTCGGGTACCTGAGACTCTGGGGAGAAATAAATTGGATGAAAAAAAAAAAAAAAGGGCGTTGTTTTTGCGTGGATGTTTTAAAGAGAGTAACCACTATACTGCACTTGTCTGGAGTAAAAGAAGATGTTATACTTTTATGGCTCAATTATAATTAACATTTTAAAGCCAAGATGATCATGTGGTCATATCTATGATATTGCATTGTTTTGCCAGTGGTAAGTATTTTTGGGGTAACAAATTAAGCCTAAAAAAGGCAAGTGGCTTCAGATTGCTGCTTTGAATGATCCTGGTTTCCCGAATGTCATTTTATATTAAAACTGGAGGGCTTTGATTATCAGAATGATGCAAATTGGAGTCATTTTCTTCTTCCTGATTGGCAGCTTTTTGTGTCTCTGTTAGACGGCACATTTCCACATCTAAAACCAACAACAAAACAATCATGGCCTGAGATAAAATTATCCAAGACTGGAAAAAACATAAACAAGAGAAAGAGAGAAGTGGAAAAAAAAAAGTGAAGATGTGATTGTTAGAAGGACAAGGAAGGCAGGATGGAGATATGAATTGAACCGGAAAGAGCCTTGTGTCTAATGCTTGCCACATTTGCTCTTGAATGAAGGTCTAATTACCCGTTGGTATTTGGTGCCAGCGTTCCCAGGTCCCAGCAGCCCCTGGGCCAGTGCAGGCACTGAGCGTCCAGAGCCAGCTGCCTCCCAAACATTTGCAGGTATACAGGCTGGGCTAATAGTCCTACCACAAGGGAGCCAGATGAAAGAGCAGGAAACTGCTGCCAGAAGCACTGAAAGGATTTATGTAAAGACAGAACAGAGATGTAGGGATGTAGCTAAACCCACCTAAACTTAAGATACACTACCTGTTTATGTGCTGAATGTTCTACCACATTTAATCCCAGAGATAAATCTTTATGACCTGAATCCCAGGTCTAAATCACACATAATAGTATCAAGATGACGGAGGTTAGAGGTCTGTTAGTGGAAATGCTTTTCCACTAACAGACCTCAGAAAGTATTGTACATATCTTCCCATTTAGATCTATGTAAATATTTTCCTTTGGTTTTTTTCGATATTTAATACTGTACATATATATTTTGTTAATTATGCTTTGCTTTATATAGATGGAGAAAGAACAAGTTGTACCCCATGTGTGGAGCTTCTCTGGAGGATGAGAGAAACTGGTGTGGGTCAAGCTACATAAACATTTGATCCTACATTTCCCACAATGCAACTCAACTGTGTCTTTCTTTAGACACCCCCTCCCTACTAAATGCCCACTTCTTTTAAACCCTATGTCTCCAGTTTGTAACACAATCTTGCTGTTGAAAATATAAATTCTTGAGCCCACGCTGAGATAAAGTCATCATTTGTTATTTTTTTAACTTTGGAAAACCCCTTCCAGGATTAAAAAAAGACATTATCCAAAACTGTCTACCATCTGAGCACTACGCATAAAGAGTACTCAAAATAAACTGAACTGCAGGTGTAAAATCAATGTCTTTATATCTTTAAATTGTGTGTGCGCAACCGTTGCAAACCGCTCTGTCAGATAATGGAGGGGCTAAAATATATATTCAGCCTACATTTTACGAGGATTCACCTTCGCTGTAATTTAAAAATATAAACACACGGTCAGGTCTGCAGTGTTGGGTCTAAGTCGAGGGAAAGTAAGAGTAATCGTCTCTGTGTGGGGTGTGATTTCCACGGAAGAGCCCGGCAGGGTGGGACGGGAACATCACCAGTCATGACGACTCCAGATCCATCCTGAGGAACAGGAATTCCCACAAGCTGGATAAACATGCAGCATGGTGGGGGAATAGGATGCTTGATAGCCTCTCTTCTCATCTTTGAACATGGACATTGTCAGGACTCGGTCGTGATCTTACTCAGGAATCCTTCAGATTAAGTAGGTGCACACATCCCACATCCACAGGATTGGATGTAGGAGGCTTGATTTACAGTAGCTGTAGTGTTGCCCAAAGGTGGGCAAGTGAGTTTTAACCATCCAATCACAAGCCAGTCTCAAGTCACTGTAGTGAAAATCAAGCAAGTCAAGTTGTATTGTATTACAACCGTGCTGTACTAACCAGGCTCCTAAAACCACAAAGACCACCCCTACTACAGGTTAGCCTAGCCTAGCCTAGCCGGTATGAAAAACAAATCCGTTTGCCTTCTTTTCCCTATGTGTTGCATTCAACGTGAGTGTGTGACTAAACCATGCTGGGTGAGTGAAATGCTTTCCTACATCTGGAGTGGTTTACGTGGTGTCACTGACTCACCTTAGACTCTGCATAATTTAGAGTACAGGAGACGGCGACTGCCTCTGGGACCACTCCGGTGCTAAATTGGCTCTGTTGCCCCGCTCGTCCTTTTGTTGTCTCAGTTCCGATTTTACAAGGGTGTACATACAAAAGTTTGTAGGGAAAACAAAGTATTTTTGTTCTGTCTTTCGTAGTGTTTGTCATTTGGCGACATGTGCTCCATCGCTTTTGCTTGAGGCCCTGGCCATTTCAATTATATAGTGCCAAATCACAAGAACTGTTATCTCATTGTGCTTTTCATAAAAGAGCAGGCCTAGACCGTACTCTGTGATGTTATTTACAGAAACCCAACAGTTCCCACCAAGAGCAAGCACTAGGCAAGGAAAGGAAAAACTTAATTTAAGAGGCAGAAACCTTGAGCAGAACCATGGCTCAGGGTGTGGGGGCATCTGTCTTGACCGGTTGGGTGGGAGGGAGGGAGACAG
The DNA here is from genome assembly GCF_008692095.1 of Etheostoma spectabile. NCBI lineage: Eukaryota > Metazoa > Chordata > Actinopteri > Perciformes > Percidae > Etheostoma > Etheostoma spectabile. The sequence goes on along the minus strand of NC_045738.1, from coordinate 28,457,869 downwards.
ACAGACAGACAGACAGACAGACAGACATGGAGAATTGTAGCAGAGGGTGTTGAGCAGGAACATGGAGGCAGCAGGTGACTCCAACCACAGATCCAGACTCCAGAGCCAGAAACACCTGCAGGAAGTGAGAGGAGAGGGGCGAGAGAGCACAAGACTCTGGTAAAGGGAAGAAGTCGAGTTAGTAACATGCATTAATGGGATGAGGTTGCGTATTTCCACTTAGCTCTCCAAAATAGCAATAATCCCACACACCTCTTACTATCCAGGTAAAATCAGCACACAAGCACTCCCCCTACATGTCACGTCAGTCTGATCCTGACCAATCCCTGAAAGACCATTATTAATATCAAAACAACCTGCTATAAGTCAAGCAAGTCACAAGTCAAGTCATACAATCTGAACTGCTGTAGGTTAAAATTAACGTTTCCTTTCTAACCTGTGCTGGCTTCTGCTGGTTTGCCCGGACAAGTCTCATGGCAGTTTGTCAAATTGTCATGTCATTTAATCTATTGATTTGTGTACAGGTCACGTTAATGCCGTTATTTTTCGTGTATCGATAACGAATTTTGAAGTAATGTATTTCAATGGGAAGCCTATTTCGTGATCACCAAACGATTACTGTAGCGAGTAGTATTGAAAAGCTGCGCAGGGAGGTTGGTTGGGGTGGTGGATGGGTCAAACAACAAAGGACTAGGGATTGTGTCCCGCGTGTTGCAGTTCCTTTCCGCGTTATTCTCTTCCTAACCACAACTTTCCCGTTGTTATGGCCGGCGTGTGGCATTTAATTTCCCCATTTTTGCGTGCCACTGAGACTGCAGATTGTGTCCCTGTGCCCGCGGATTGTGTCCATGTACGAGTTGTTGTTACCATCCCGCATGTAGCGTTTCATTTCCCCATTGTAGCGTCCCCCAGAGAAGCCCAGTGTCATGGCAGTTCGTGAAATGGTCACATTTGAAAATCGTGACATGTATATGTAATAAATGAGAAAATTATGACATGTACACTAATTAATTAAATCCAGATAACATGACAATTCCACAAACTGGCGTGAGATCGGGTTGGTCCTAAATTTGTGACTCGAGTCTGTGCGACTTTGGCATGCACAATCATGTTTCAAAATTAAAATTGTTGCCACTTTATTTTTCATGATTTTGGTTAACTTGTAGGTAGAAAAAAAAATTAGAAGTTTAATCTGACTATTTTGATCCTTTTGTGTTCAAAGGCTAATGAGTGATATATCTTGGATGGAGGAATCAGTGAAGTAGATGGTGGGTGGGGCCGGTCATTTTACAGGCTCCAGTTTTACTTTAGCTTGTTTTCATAAGCAGCATGTGTCACTGTTTGATTGCTCAGGAAGGATAGAAATAATACAGTGTATTGAGAGAACAATGTGTAACTGCGGCCGTCCAGAGAACACAAACTGTGTTTATACCAATGGATTCAGACAGAAGCATTGATGGACATGAGGCTAACCTGAACAACCACACATTTGAATTTGGTTTCCTCTAGGGATTTTCAGTGTGTTTTAGTTTCACTGCAGGGTTTAAGTCTGTAAGTGTGTCTGGCCCTGTCCATATATTTCTTTCAGCATTAGAATATCTGGTGTGTGTACTTTTGCGGCTGTCTCTCAGCGAGTTCACATATACACGTCTGCATTTGTGTTTTCACATGTAATTACCGTGAGTCAACTCCTTGTGCATGGTTCAAGTCATAAAACAAGAGAGAAAGAACATCGTTATGCTAGTGGGGCACCTCACTAAAACGCTCCAGTGACAGAAAATGAAAAGCTGTAATTCCTCCGGTGAAGTGAAGTCTGACTTGTCGGAGTAAAGCACTTCCTATCCTTTTGTTTGGATCTCAAAGGGAATTATAGAGGAGAGAGTTAGATATGGCTGTTAATAAGACCACCGAGCCCTGACCAGATGAGCGTCTCTGTGATTTAGACCATGACAGTTGTATTAACCTAATAAAACCAGATTATTTTTAACTAGGTATTCATATTTTGGACCTACAGAGAACAATAAAAGTATAAGCCTTTGTTTTGTTAGCGTCTCTGTTTGGTTTAACTGTTGAGTTCATTTAAAAAAATTAAAAATAAAAATGGAAATCAGCTTGTTTAAATCATTTTTCTGTTAACAAAATAGCCCAAATCTCTGTCATAGTTGATAACAAGAGTTAGTCTTGTCCTATCAGGATGCACCCTTCCCTATTCTTACATACGTTTTTGTTTTGTTATCCCCAAAGTTGTCTCGCTTTGCCAGACCTTCCTCCACAGCGCTGCCAAGGAGGGTCTGGCTAATCCACACATCATTCTGGGATGGCAGAAAAAACCTGCTCTGGTTTATTGGCATTTCTTCAAACCAATAACAATCGTCTCGGGTGGCAATAAGCGCCAAACAGAGCCACAGCGCCTCTGCAAAATAGCCTGTGAAAGGAACTTGTTTTGGTGGAACATGTGTACGTTCAAAAGTAGTTTTAGTTGTGCAACAGAAAACTCAGATTGGTCAGATAGTCTAGCTAGCTGTCTGGATTTACCCTGCAGAGTTCTGAAGAGCCATAGTCATAGTCCTCAGAAATCCACTTGGGTTTAAAATTTCAACACAAAGAAAGTGGAAAGTAACGGACATCCAGTCGAAAAAAAGTGACATCCGAAACAATCCCGGAAGTGGAACGTCGTGGCTATGCGTGTATCCCTGAAGTGATCGTCAAGGAACACACTTTTTGTGGGGGAAAGACTTTATGCCATCAGCTCTGATATTGATAAGCAAAGAGGGAGCAGAGGGTTGGGGCTGAGCGTAGAGGGTAGGTTGAGGGGTGGGGGTGGGGGTGCATGGAGATCAATGGGCTAATAAAACACATCAATGGAATGAAACCACAGAAAAAAGTGAAGTCATTAATTTGCAGAGACAGGATGATCCCACCAACCACACGCATTGATTAGAAATAAGGTCATGGAGACCCTTCGGGGGGGGGGGGGGGGGTGGGTTATCATTTAGTGGAGGGAAACAATGGCCAGGGTGGGGGGAGGATGTTCTTCCTCCGAGGGTTTGCTGCATGGACTGATGCAGGAGAATAGGTTAACGGGCGGATCAATGGCCTCTTCAGCATAACTCCAAGACAACAGCGGCTCTGTGTTTGCTCTCCGATGCACTGTCAACACAATATCTGCAGGTGTGATGTTTTCTCTCTGCTCATGGCCGCAGTCCCATTGATTTTCCAAGCCCTCTTTTTCAAAGCAAGTGTACTCAAGCATGATTATGATATTGAATACATCGTGGAGTACAAAGAGGTCTGCAAATAAGGTCAGAGGTGAGGCCTAATGTTCCATTTTTATCAATATAATTATTGTTAATCATGATTTTTAATCAATAATATTGGGCTGAGTTATATACACTCGTGGCCTAATGCAAAGTAGTGCGAGCCGGTGGCGATGGCAGAATTACGCCACAGTTTGGAAAATGACTGCTTTAATGTGGAAGGTGGAAACACACACACAGTAATATCAATAATAATATAGAGGCTAAGCCCAAGCTTAAAGCTCGTGGGGTGCTGTTCCACAAGTACAGTAATTAAGGTACTTTTAGCCTTTTTGATCAATGAAAGCCCAAGTCATATTTCCAGTTAACAGCATTCATTTCCATGAGATCTTAGTTGTGTTTCCAGACATGTATGCCTGCGTAGTGTAGGTATTGGTGTGCGTGTTGTGCTTCCGGGTTTCACCCCAGGAACCAAATGTTGGTTCCTATTCATACCAAGGGCACTAACTGGCTATTAAAAGTAATAATAACTTGTATTTATGTAGCGCCTTTCAAGAAACCCAAGGAAACGTTACAGAATTACTGTGGCTAAGCTAAAGCACGTTGTAGGCTGTGTTGTTTCACAAGTTTTTTTTTTTTAAATATGTCCAGGGATGTAGCATTTGGGACATCTGCAGGGAGGGTGTTCCAGAGGGATGGGACTGCAACACTAAAGGCTGTTTCTCCAAAACACAAGCAGAGACTTAATGCCAGACCTCTGTTTGAACCAAGCGTTGTGTCCCAAGAAAGGCCGCCACCTCACCTCCTTTGTGGTGACCAAATGTACAGTGCCTTCTGCTCACAAGCGTTGAACCATTGTATTTTTGTCTTAATTATGCGACCACAGTCAGTCTCGCAACCAACAAATGTTGATCTCAAAAGCTGAAAGTTTGCAAAGCTCTCCATCGGTCAGGGTTCATCCGATCTGCAGACACAGCATAGCTTTTCAACAGTCATGTTGGGGTGTGGGGGGGGGAGGGGCTGGGAAAGCAGGTGATGTGAGATTGACGACTTAAATACTTCATCAATCAATGCTGCAGCCAATGTGTTGTTTGGTGATTGTTGGACAATTCAGGCAATCCATCTTTCCTACCGGCAACTGGCATTCAAGATTCTTCTCAGGTTCTCCATGTAATGCCTTTATTTCTTTATTTCCAGGGTTAACCTATGCTTCTAGATATTTCTGTGTCCACTCTAACCCTTCACCTGGTATTAGAGTCTGTTGAACAATGCAGCAGCAGAATGTGTTACATCCACAAGAAGACACTCAGGTCAATTCACTCATCAGTTCACCCACTGAAACCATTAGTATAATTACTGTAATTATATGTAGGACTAAATGAGATCATAACCCAGAAGACTGGCGCTTTATGTTAGCCATTGCCTTGCGTGTCACCCTGCTTGTTGCCTGGTTGGTTTTAGCAGAAAATCCGCTAAAAAGCTCAAAAGCTGCTATTTAATCCAAAAATGAATAGATTGCAACTATCAGAGTTTCACCTTTTTGCAGATGATGTCCATAAGAGGGCAAATGTTCAATAATTTCAACCTAAACATGTCTTTTAAAAGATCTCCATGCCTGCACATTACAAAATAAAGAAATATAATAACATCTTGTCTCATAAATCTTAATTTACTGTATAGCCGTGGACATGACGCTGATTACATCGAGGTCAAAGAACCAGGGGCACCAAATTATTGTTAATTTTTTGCAAGTTTTTGCAAAATTTAAAATGTCTTAACATGAATCCAACCTATTATTAGCTAATTTAAAGCAGCCTATTTGTGAAGAAAAAAAAACATTAATGGCTTACTGGCCACATACTGTATATAAGGTAGTCATCCACGGATGAAGTTAATCCTAAGGATTCACTGTGCCACACGTATGGTTAACATTAACACATGATTTATGACATCATGCAACAATTATTGTTTTAATAGCTCAGTATTTTTTGCACTATGAATGTATAAAGGCTTTAGGCCACCCACATGTTATTGCAGGCCCAGTTTAATATGCTACTTAAATAGATACAATACTATATATAGTCAGGGGTCCCAGATTTGTCCCTCTCAGTTAAGGGGTCCTTGGCACATAAACTTTGAAGACCCCTGGTTTAGAGAAGGACAAACACGTGAGGCAGACAGCCACAATCTTTTACAATTTCAATATATTGAATAAGTTTGAACATATACTGTCTATTTAAATTTAGAATATATCTTGATTTGAGCAAGCAGACGTAAACAAATTCGGCTTTTAGACACAAAGACAGAGACGTCCTTCCAGCTTCAAATAATCGTGAAAAGTAATGGAGAATAAATTTATCTTTTTCTTTTGTCTATTTGTTCACAGTTATAGTCCCAACATATCTCTGTGAAAAGATGAGTTATTTTATATCTTTTCTTATCGTCAGGAAAACCTTTGATAAGACCAAAACATACAAAGTGCATGTCCGGTTGCTCGCCATATTCCTACTGAAGATGTAAAGGAGGAGAAGAAGAGGTTAAAAATAGTTTATTGTTGTTGTATGTAGTTTGTTTAATGGTAAACAAATGTCCTCACAGCTTTGCACTGTATATTTTAGCAAATGTCACTTGAAGATGCAATATTTGTCAGGGACTGAAAGCTTCCACTTTAAAAA
>NC_045738.1:28439331-28451927 GCF_008692095.1 Etheostoma spectabile | reverse complement strand
AAAAAAGACATGTCAAGAACATGTCACCCAGTTCGACAGGTGTGTTTTTGATCATAGAATAGAATGCATTTATTGTCATTATTCACATGTGCAATACCTGTGCAACAACATTGAAGCAACCCCTTCCCAGTGTCAGCAAGGTACAAGATATGTAAGAGGAATATGACATGGAATAAAATATAAGTAGTGCAAAAGTAAAGGGGGGGGGGAGCTCTACAGCACAATGTTAAGCCCTGGCTACACAGTAGATATGAGACCTGTTAGTAGGATAAATTCACAGTTAGATTAGTTTTTATCAAGGTGTTTGATAGCAATAACAAAATGATTTTGTGTGCTTTGGTTTTATTACACCATTAACTCTATTGTTCAACCCTCAGGTTGTCTTCCCGCCGACTGCAAATATTTGTTTTTCTGAGTTGAAATTTAAATTTTTTATCAATGTTTTAACCCTTTTGTCATTTTCCGATGTTTTTGTCACTTTTTTTCACATTTTTGTCAATTTTTAAAAAAAACTTTGTTCACATTTTAGTCACTTTTATTGAAAATTTTCTTTTTTTACACTTTTCTAAAGTTTTTTTTACCAATTGTTTTTTCTCCGAATTCTATAAAATTGACAAAAACACAATTTCAATGAAAGTAGAGAACTGATTATTTAAATTGTGAGGAGCGTTGTTAGGGACCATCCACGTTTTTTTGAAAGTAACCTAAATTTCTGATATATAATCTTTTTGGAGAGGGGTCAATTTTGACCTGAAGACAATTAAAATGAAAAAAAATTAAATGGTTAAAAATGAAAATTGGACAGTGTACTCTAGTCAAGAAAGGCAACATACCCATTCTAAATGTGAACACTGCAAACACTGCACACACGCTGACCTCTGTGCCCCACTGATTTGGCATTGGCTCAGATGAAGTCCCTTTGGAGTTGCTTCAAATTACATTTGCATTGATATATTTTGGCTTAATTGATTTTGGCCAGTTGGTGTTGTTCCGCATTGCTGTAATGTAACGTACAGTAGAAGTCTGAATGCTCTTTAGAGACTTTACTCTGACTCCAACAAGGATAGTTGACATTGGTGTTTAAAGGTTTTTTATTTTCATTCACCAAAGTCACACAATAACACAAAGAAACTAACCGACGGAGGCAGCGGTAGACCAGTAACTCCCACGTTCTGTAAGGTTATTGCTGTTTTAATCAAAGGAGTCTGGTGGCTTGAGGAGAGCTAGATGTAGATGACGGCTTCAGTTTGTTGTCGGAAAGGGCTGCCCGACCGCAATGTAAAGCAGGGAAAATACATAAATATATGAGTACACTTAAACCGATATTGATTTTTTTTGTCAGGTAGTCTTGTTTTTAAGTACGTCACTGCCCCCATTCACAGGGGTACATTGCTTAGCTTCCGTGTCGGTACTCCACCCTGCTTCTCCAAACTGGTGCTGCGCCAACCGCCATCTACTGACTATGGATATGTACCCCATACAACCCCACTTCAAAATATAACTCAATTCAGACATTATTACAATATAATATATGCACAAAATATTGCCTACCCCTGTGGTCAATTCTATAAGTTTCAAATCATAGCGGCCAATAATATGCATTATTTTCCAGTCACCTCACATGAACTAGGTGTTACTTCAAACGTTACAATTTCTCTCCATCCTCATCTTACTGTTCCACCACCTTCATGTGGTTGTAGTAATACTGAAGCCCCTGGGTGTTGCTTAATTAAAATACATCCTTTTTGTGTTCCCCTCTGAGTCCAGTGATAGAATAACTATGCAGTAGGGTTAGCTCCTTGAGGAGTTAGCCAATGTTGTGTCAGGCAGCCACTCACAGCTAAATCAACAAAAACCCTCACACACAGAGAGAGAGAGAGAGAGAGAGAGAGGAGAGAAGGGGAGGAAGAGAGGGAGAGAGGAGAGGAGTTAGGGGGGACGAGAAGTAGAGAAGGTAGAGAGAGACGAGAGACGAGAGAGAGAGAGAGAGAGGAGAGAGAGAGAGAGAGAGAGAGAGAGAGGAGAGAGAGAGAGAGAGAGATTCCTTTTTTATATTAGGGGAAGATAAAAGCAATGCTAGCTAAAATATGTCTTCTTCTGCCAAGGCCAAAATAAATAGAGAAATGTAAATTGTCATTTTTATTTTTCTAATCTTTTATTTATTTGTGTTTCATTTATTTTTAATTGTATTGTTTCAACGTACCCTTTGAGGGACATGCACAGAATTTGTTTTGTGTATACATTTATATAAAAATGATCCTGTTTACTTGTATTAGTATATCAGATGTATTTCCTCCTTGTTGTTTAAATGTATGTTTGTTCGTATGCTTCGGCAACACATGTAGTTATTTTGTTATGCCAATAAAGCAACATGAAATTGAATTTGAAAAAATCGAGAGGGAGGTAGGGAGAGGGAGGGATAGGAGGGAAAAAAAAGGTTGGGGTGGGGTTGGAGGGGGATCCCATATCGTGTAAACCCTTAGCTTTCCACACTGAGCAGCGTTTTCATGCTAAGCTCCGAGCTTGAATTGAAATCCTCTCACTTATCCTCAAATCCAAGATGAAATACTGTCAGATGTAGTGTGATCCGGGGAATTTGGTGGGATACTGACAGGCATGGCAGAGAGACTTTGTGTGGTGTGGTGTGTGTGTGTGTGTGTGTGTGTGTGTTTGGTGTGTTGTGGTGTGTGGTGTGTGTGTGTGTGTGTGTGTGTGTGTGTGCTCGGACATGTCGAGGAGAGGAGAGGGAGAGTGGGAGAACTGGGAGGGGAGGAGATTATATACAATGATTTGTCAGATTCAGAGTGAGTGACTCATGTCGGTAGTAACCAAGGACACAGTGGAGAATATACAACAATACTGTACTGTCCTTTTTTATTTTACACATTGCGGTTTGTACATTTTCAAACATATGAATCTTAACTTTACTTTATTTGGTTTTCTGTGTATTTTAAAATCAGATCAATAATGGTCTTATTTTTTCAATGCATACATGCATTTGATTCAGAGGAAGAGTACTGTACATGGAAACAATTTGCATACTATTACGCGTAATTTTGGGAACTGTGTATGTTCTGTAGTCAGATGTTTTATGTGGGGTGTTGGGGGCGATATATTTGGTGTGTACGTCCCTCATCTCCGAATAGCTCGAAGGCACAGGCAGGAAATGGAGTCCTGGCATTTTGTTTTGCTTCAGTGCTCCTCTTTATTAGAGAGGAACAGAATCGGCATAGAATAATAATTGGAAAATTGTAAGCTTGCTTTCATTATAATTAGCGCGATCACAGGATACAATAATCCAATTATTTTACTTAAAAGCAAAGTTTCCTCATCCCTGTGCAATGGCTTGCAGAATGCGTAACCTCATCCCACATGGACAGACATACCAGTGCAATGGCAAACTCTGTCTCTCCCACTTCTCTCTCCCTCTAACATGTAAACACCAGCATGCTTGAGTGTGCTCAGACAGCTGAACATACACTGACACATGAACGCTATTTAGGGGGCCACCAGACACATAAACACACACGTGCACACACCTCAACAACATACAAATAATTGAGTAAGATTTGCTGGTACATTAAGTTTAATGTGTTTGACATTCAGGCGGGCGGATGTGGAAGGCATGAAGTGGAGTGGCCTCCGCCGCGTCTTTTCCTCAATCAGGGCACTGCAGGGCTTCATTTTCATCCACCCCCCCCCCCCCCCCCCCCGCCCCCCCCCCCCCCCCCCCCCCCCCCCCCCCCCCCCCCCCCCCACCCCCCCACCCCCTCCCTCCCCCCCCCCCAACACCACACACTCACACCCCCGACGAATACCAGGCACGTCAAAGCTATTAGCGCTGTTGCAAATGGACGCAGGGTCATGGCTCTCAGCGGATTGGTCCGAAGAGGGGTCACCACAGGTCAAACCTGCAGTATGGAATGATATAAACAATCATCTATAGACCACAAGCCAATCAATCCCTTTTAACACTATCCACTTCCTGGTTGGCTGCTCTCAGAGGTCAGGGGTCAATGTACAAAAAGACAACTGAACCATATGGGCTTTGGGAGCAAGAAGCAAAAACTACTGATTGTCCATTCATTTATGTTTTAGCAATCAATACACCAGCAAAATGTTAAGGTAAATAGAACTTAAAAATGATCTGTTACAAAGAATTTCTTCTTATTTATGTGCCTGCTTACACACCCATTTACACCAGCTTTGTATTAATTGCCACATTGCACGGTAAAACATCAGACCTTAGAAAGGCAACTGCTGTTTTCATTCTTGCGTTTGATGCCAAAATAACAATAAATAGGACAACAGATGTGATTATGTGTAAACCTTTTTGTCTTTTGCGCAGTTCAAATCGTATATCAGCGTGTGTTTTCACTGCACACTGAAGAAAGCCACTTCAACATCAACACAAAGTTTTGCAATTAGCTGAACAGAGAGAAAGGACAGAGACTGAGAGGGAGGGGGGGCAGGGGGGCGGGGGTGGAAACCAACGCTTGAGGAATTGAATTACCAGCGCTTTTTCTCATTATCATTTAGCCGTCTTTTATGGCCCACCAGTAAGAGATGATGTTCCCATGACCCCGCACAATACACAGACATATTATTCAATCCTGCCTCGATGAAATTCCTGCAAATAAAACCTTTGTGCTGGGCAACAGCTAATTTGACAGATTGGCCCCTTCTGGTCAGGTTACAGTGTGGAGTGGCCATGTTTTTTAACCCCCCCCCCCCCCCACACACACACACACACACACCTCCCTTCCTCCTCTTCCCAACCATACATCCCAAAATCAGGGAGAGTGGTGTGTGTGTGGTGTGTGTGTTGTGTGTGGTGTGGGTGGTGTGGTGTGTGTGGTGTGTGTGTGTGTGGGTTGGTGTGTGGCAGCAGTACATTCTCATAGTTTAAAGGGTGTTCTCATGCAGAAATATGTAATCTTCCACGAAATAAGAGTTTGATGGAAGACTGAGGTAGAAGAGAGAGAGAGAGAGAGAGAGAGAGAGAGAGAGAGAGAGATCTAAAAAAAAAAACTAACCATGTACAATACGTGTTGTGTTATTCTTTATAAATACTACTTTGAAGAACGACTGCACCTATGCATCTAGTGTTTTTTTCCGTAATACCAAATTAGAGAGCGGGCAACATTAACGGATTAAAGTTTTTGGGTGGGCATGCCTTTGGCATTGATTCAGTCCACTAATAACAAGAGTTTGTCATTAGTGTTCGGACATGGACCACCAAGATAAATGCCAACACATGTTTAAATTATCGGGAGAGTAATGGCATTTTCCTTCAGCCCTTTCCCTCCCCATAAAGATCCCGTGTTGACTCGACCAAACAGACATTTTGAGTTATCAGCGCAGGTTTAATCTGTTGCTTATTTTGTACCCATGCCGGTACAATTCAACAGGGAGGTGTGTTAAAATAGGTTCAGACTAAACAATTCATTGAAGTAATGTAAGAGAAGACCAATGGGGAACAATGGAATGTAACTAAAGTGGTTGTGAAGCTTCTGAGAAAACTAAAAATAATACAAGTATATAAAAATTACATTTAATGTATATAAATATATTTAAAAAAAAAATGTAATACTGAATAATGTTTGGATTTTTCCTCAGGTTTCCTCAGTTCTTAGTTGGTAATATTGTCTGATATATTTCTATCTAAAATATTAAACAGGACTTTAAATAATATAAGATATATTATTGCAATTTTTAACAATCATATTCTTATTTTTGGCCCTGAATCTGCCCTTGAAAGTGTTAGAATTGAAAACTAAAAGTCAGTGATTATCATTTTAATCTTGGCACAGAGTGCTTGTTGAACCACTTTTGCCTACAACCCAAGAGAACTAAAACAGGGAACTGTTGCTATTGTTTTAAGCTTATGGAAATTGCCATAGGTGAATATCACAAAATAAGGAATCGATATCATAAAATGAAACAAGTGAAAATGAAAGTTTTGATTTACAGTAAAGGAAATGTAAAGTACAGCACAACATGTGCCATGCGCTGCATATCATTTCAACTAGTGAGAAAAATTTTAACTGCACAATACATGTTACGGGCACGTTGAAAATGTGAGAATATATGGCACCAACATATGTATCTTTCTGTTGGTGTTATGCCTGGAATCAGTCTAATATGGGTGCTCTAACTGCACTCCAATGTATATGTTATGAGCATACTGCTGTTGTGCTGCTGTGTGTAAAAATACCTTGTCATTCCTACTTTTTCCAACATCAAGTAAATGATGAATGTGATGACTAAAGATATTTTTATTGTTACTGCCACTGTTCATAATGCCAACAAATGTAACTATGAATCCCATTGTATATATGTGTGTCTTTGTCCCAATCTGCAGTGTCAGATGGCCGCCCGCCACGAGTAAGGTTCTGTCCAATGTTTCTGCCTGTTAAATAGAAGTTTTTCCGGGTTGTTGGGTCTCTGTAAAGTGTAGTCTAGACCTACTCTACCTGGGTCCCGAGATAACTTCTGTTATGATTTTGAAGCAACGCCAAAGATTCTTTAGTACCTTAAAATGTTCCAGTTTCCAAAATAGTTTCAGTGGTTCATCAACCTGTAGCAGGGTGAACGGCATTTCTGCATTCGCTCTGCAGCTCTCTACCGGGTATAACCGCACTATGCAAGTTTGCCAGATCAGGTAGTGGATCTGTGGTTCCGACCCGTTCTCACTCCAAACGCATAAAATACGAAGGTTTGGACAGTGACTGTTTGTGTCAAACACAGGACTTTTAACCAGGAGAGCAGCGTTCATGTCCTGCAAGTGTCCTTAACTCGTGTGTCACAGAACCGTAAGCCCACCCACGAGCTTTTCCTTAATCTAACAGTGTCAGAAGGGACGACAACAGTCCCGACCAAGCGCATGTTGTATGACACTAAAGGCGACGATCAAGCGTGTGTTACATGACGCTAAAGGAGACGATCAAGCGTGTGTTATATGACGCTAAAGGAGACGACCAAGCGTGTTATATGACGCTAAAGGAGACGACAAAGAGCGTGTTATATGACACTAAAGGAGACGACCAAGCACGTGTTATATGACACTAAAGGAGACGACCAAGCGTGTGTTGCTTGACACTAAAGGAGATAACCAAGCGCGTGTTATATGACGCTAAAGGAGACGACCAAGCGTGTTATATGACGCTAAAGAAGACGACCAAGCGCGTGTTATGTGACGCTAAAGGAGACGACCAAGCGTGTGTTGTATGACGCTAAAGAAGACGACCAAGGTCTCCTTTAGCGTCAATAACAACGACAAAGGCACCTGACCAAGCGTCCGTATTTTACGACATGGCAGTGAGAATGTGTTGGTAGTTTGAATGAGACAGTGGTAGTGGACAATTCCGCTTCAAACCTGTAGGGGGACCGAAGAGGAAAAGTGTGTTAGTGTTGCTTTAACACTGTGAATACAATTTAATAGAAATTACAGGTTTTGAGAAATCTACCACACATTAAACATCTTATTCAAATCTATTTAGGTTTGTACTAAAATCTTGACAATGCGCCACTTTCTGTGTCTTCAGCCATTAAGTGTTTCCTGGGCTCCGCTTGCATGTCTGCGTTGCCCGACTACTGTGTTTGCCTGGCATGAACCCAAGCGAGCGGAGCCTGGAGTATTCATTGCTCAACCTGGGTGAAGGTCAGACAGTCCAGCCCTTCCCTGCTCCGCTCCCCAATGAGCAAACATATGGTCACGGAGCACCTTGAACATGTTTGGGTGACCACAACTACTTGGCCACAGTAGTTGCCACAGCGCCGAATGAGGGTTTGGGCTCACCTTGCTAAAGCGGAGCAAGGATAAGGAAGGGAGTGCAAGGCATGCCAACAACAGTGGACATCATTCACTGGTTGCACGCACACAAGCCCGTGTGAAGTCACCCAACTAGATACAGCCGTGAACCTCCTAGGCTGCCTCCTCCTCCCTTGTTTCTGTTGATATAAATGTGTGTAATCATAAGGTACAATATGATCGCCCCGTTGTTCAAACAGCCAAGCCTCGTCTAATCGCTTCCACGTTTCCTCAGTGTTAAGCTCATTAGTGGGTGACCTAAAGGCATGAAGGGAGAAAAAAAATACAAGTGAGAAAGACAAAAAAAAAAAAAACATCTTTTGGATAATGGATGCTCGCTGTTTTGAGACAGTAAAAATAAAGAGGTCTGCGGCTTTGATAATGAATATGCTGTAAACATGAGTCCCAGAGTGTGAGTTTATCACGAACGTCCAGCTAATGGCCCCGCTAGTGTGTACGCATGTGTATGTACAGTATGTGCACGAGCGTGCCTGCGTTTGAGTGCGTGTCATTGGATATGTGTGTATTTGTCTTTGGGCAGGCTGAGGATGAGAGAGTGTGTGTGTGTGTGTGTTGTGTTGTGTGTGTGTGTGTGTGTGTGTGGTGTGTGTGTGTGTGTGTGTGTGTGTTTGTGGGGGGGGGGGGGGGGGTAAGAGCAGAGTAGGTGTTGAAGATGATGACTCTCTGTTGGACTTTGTGAATGGGATGCCAGAGTGTCTCTGGTGTCTGAGTGTCTGGCCCAGGTGGCGACTGGAAGGCCGACTTCATTAGCCTTAAAGAGGAAACAAAGGAAGATGCATCGTAAAAAAAAAAAGTGCCATCCCTCATCTGCGAGGCCACCGCCTGACACATTAGGAATCTGTATGCTCAATTAACCACTGGCAGGCTCATTTTTCCTCTCTCTCTCTCTCTCTCTCTCTCTCTCTCTCTCCCTACCCTCGCTCCTGATCAAACAGAGCTGGACTGGAGCAAGTTAATACACTACATGTTCACGAAGTTAGATATTTCGTACCATTTGCTGTAAAGTGGAACATACAAACTTGAGAAACCTTTTCCGTCTGTGTAGATGTAAAAAAAAAAAAGAAATCATTTTAACCCAACCTTTTTTTTTTTGCACAATTTGTCCCATCCTTGATTAAACAAAATCTTGTTGATGGCATTGAAAATCTTTTGGCAACCTTTCTCTGTAAATTCCACCATTGTCTCGTTGCAGGAGGAAGAGGATAATCAGATGCCCGGGAGGACGGGAAATCGCGTGCCAAAAAAACACATTACTCCTGAATTCCAATTTGCACGTGAGTTCTATTATTAGAACATCTGTTTCAGCAAAGTGTGGTGGGTAATTTTTTATTTTTTTTTACATCACAAATTAAAAACATGGCAAATTGACACAGAAGTATAATCACCGGCAGTTTTCTTTGTCCTTTCTATCTCCACACCCCCAGGTTTTTTTTTTTTTTTTCATTTTCAAACTTGAAACACTGAGTCAAATGACATGGCTTAAGCCGGTGAATCAGATTTCCTGCAGCTCCCTTTGGCGCCACAGCAGGCCTTTTACAGCGTCTTCCACATGTGCGGTGGTGACCTGTGTACAGATGTTAATGTGTATGTAGCGTGTGCTATGCATCATTGAGCGAATGTGTCAAATACGTTAAAGTGTTGCGGAACATCGTCTTAACATTGACCACAATCTTGACCCCCATTTCATCAACCTAAACATGCACACAGACACACACACTCAAACTCACACACAAACCTACACACACACAAATCAAGCCTTCCCCACTATTTCCTGTCTTGAACTATGTGGCAACCTGACGATTCTTATCTTCCCATGCACCTCCTGTGGAAAATGACAAAGTGCAACAAGGACCTGTCTGAGGTGCGCTTTTGGGGAGTGGGTGTGTGTGGGTGTGTGTGTGTGTGGGGGGGGGGGGGGGTCGCTGTGATACGCATCAGCCTTTGATTAACGAGGTGAGCTTGACACTCTTTCAAATCACATGGGGTCACGGCTTAAGGAGGCCTCCATCCAACACGTCGCCACACTTCACAGGGCCAACTTCTTTTTAATATCGGACACGCCCCTTTTCTCTCTTCTCTGTCCCCCTTCTGTCCCCCCACCCCCCTTCCTTGTCTCTGCTTTGACTTCTATCAGAGAGATGAAAAATGGCATGCAGCTGGCCGAGTACTTCCTTCCCCTTGTCGGGGTCAGCAGTTCACTATGCTGATGGAGACCCTCACACCTTCATTAATAAGAGTCCCCCTGCACTCACACAGGTCGCTTTGCTGCATCGCTGGACGCCCATCACTCCTACCTTTGTCTGGATTTCCTATCATTACATTCCTCCGTCGCTGCATGAGCCAGTGATTATTTTGTTGATGACTGACAACTGCTGTTTTTCTTTTTTGGTATTTTAGCCAGCCGGCTGACGTTGGACACTGAATCCCTGACCTTTGTCTATATGGTTACCCCCCCCGCCTCCCAAATCCCCTGTAGAAAACACCCCTATATCAAAGAATCTGACAAATCAATCGTTTAAGTTGTAGATGTAGAACTATGTCCGACATAAAACTCTATTTTGAACATGCTCATGAGTTTGGAATAAAAGTAACACATGTGAGCATTACTCATTACTCGCATGTGGCTTTGTGTTGGACTTTTTAAAGGGGGTATTTTAAGTTTTTTTGGGCTGTCAACATCAGTTGCTCACTTGGGTCAAACCGCTGAAGTCAGTTTGGGATCAAAAAGCAACAACGCCTCTGGTGGCCACCAATGGGAGTTTAAGATCTTAAAAAAAAAAACGAAACAAAAAATAAATGTTATAAAGAAGGATATTATGAGACTAGTATTGAATAAATCCTACTCTATAATAAGTGTTTCAATGTCTGCTATATTGGCAGCATAGAGCAGAATGGATTGACAGCAGAGGCCAGGCTGGTCAGGTTTGGAGTGTGCTCAAAAAAAGAGGCGCTAATCATAATGCTGAGGTAGGCTTGTTGAGCTGCTAATTACCTCCATTATGAAGATGCTCAGTGCCTGATCAGAAGTGTGTGTGTCTGTGTGTGTGTGTGTGTGTGTGTGTGTGTGTGTGTGTGTGTGTCTCTGTGTATACACATGTGTACACTGGTCTGTGCCGATTAAGAGGAGGATTAGCCGTCCCACCATCCTGAGGAGAGAGGCAACCGGGGGAGGGGGGGTACAGGGATAGAAGTGGGGAGCGGTGGGAGGAGGAGGGGAGATGGGGGGGGGGGGGTGTCCCCCTCCTGGAGACAAGCCCTGACCTTCTCATTTCATCCTCATTAGGATCTCATGTCAACAGAGCAGCCACTCCTTAATCATCTGCTATCATCCCAGGCCTATGCTCACACCCAAACACACACACACACTAAAACACAAACATGCATGCGGGTTAATTTTATGAACTGTACATTCATCCATTAAAGAATTTTTTTTTTTTACATCAAGCGGAAGTGATGCTCCATATAAATATGTTTCTTCCAAAATAATCAGACAAACTTCTAAAAAGTACAATAGCAATAATTCTGCAGTAAGTGTGTTTAATAAAGAACAGTGTTACCAAAACATCTGTAAATAAAATTATTTTTCTATACACCAGATAACTTGTGCTCATGGGCTTATGGGATGGTGTGGCGGACAGCAGCACGGCTGCGTGGCAGAGGGTGGGCTCGTCTGTCTGTGTCGGCCCCGGTGCCACGGAGGCCCCAGCAGGGTCGGGGGGAGCGGGGGCTCAGGGTGCCAGCACAAATGAGCTCCATTCATTTCCCCACTTCGGCATATGGTGGCCCATTGTCCTCGGCCACAGAGGCAGAAGTGATGCAATTTGTTGGCATGTCCTGTCATTTCACAAACTGCCCATCCCACTGAGGCTCTGGCCAGCAGAAGACAAGCAAGGGCAGCTTGTTGTTCCCCCCCAATCCACGCCAAAACATCAAATGGCAGCAACACATCACACAACCCCATAGATTATAAGGCCATGTGTAGTAAATATTTTGATGTAGAGAAGAAGTCTGAAACAACAAGATCCATCAGAGAAAATCTTCCAGATGATTATAATATACAGTATCTGTGTCAATCCCTGTTGTCTTTCAGGTTATAACAACAGCTTATCCTTATTTTCAGAATAAGATTTAGTCAGATCTGGGCATTAAGACAATATAGCCTCCTTATTTGCTTCATGGTATGCAAAGACATCCGCTTCGGCAAAACAACACATACACAAAAACACACACACAAAAACAACAAAATACTGCACATGAAAATTAAATCAAAAGCAACGTGGAAAGACTAAACAGTGAAACCTCAGATTTATGAGTGAAAGTGAACTGGGCAGCCTGTTCCTGGTTTCACTATGCCAAGCATGGATCTGCTGTCTGACAGGAGAGAGGAAGGAGTCTTGTTTAACTTCCTGAAAAAAAAAGCAAAGTTTTGACATAAAGTGCACAATATAACCAATGCAGCAGCAGCAGAAAGAAAGAAGTGTCTAGACATGACTGCATTTAGGTCAGACGGAGGAAAACATATGATCACACAGTCATGCACAAAACGATGGTAGTATATAGTGTTGACAGACGTTTGGACTGCAGGGTCAAAAGTCACTGAACCCATTCCACGCTGACGTGTGTGTGTGTGTGTGTGTACTGCATCCCTGCTTCACACCATGGTTTCACTCAATTCTGGTCGTGTCGGTTGGAGGTTTGGTGTTCATTGTCCGCACAGCATGCAACCCCACCCTGCTCTCTCTCTCTCTCTCTCTCTCTCTCT
>NC_045738.1:28421383-28439321 GCF_008692095.1 Etheostoma spectabile | reverse complement strand
CTCTCTCTCTCCCCCTCTCTCTCTCTCTTCTCCCGGCGTGGGACGGGAACGTGGGCTTCCCACTGAGCTCCTGAGAAGAAATCAACAGAGGGGAGCAACCTTCAGACAGAAGTCAACTTCACTTCAGTCACTCTGAAGATTGATGACGTTGGTCCTGGTTTCAGTGGGTGTATAAGAAACAAGTGGCCCTCAGAGGCTCATTACATCTCTGCAAGATTTGGACAATGGAGAGACACTGCTCCTGATTACCAGATTCATCATTTGTACAGGTCTGGGTGGCTCTTTCACAAATGTCAGCTGTACCAAAATTAGTCATGTCCTGTACTGTTACAAAAAAAGATGTAGGAAAAAAAAGTAAGATTCAGGCAAATGACGTACTGCGTTTTGTCACATGTAACACATGAAGAAAACAGTCAGATAATCCATCTTCGTCCCACACACACACTCAACCAGGCTGGCTGTGGTCCATCTAATACCTCAATCATATCCCGACCTCAATCCTGCCCCCCACCCTGTTTGTTCAGCCACCGTGCTACGGTAACCGAGATCCCTCTCCGGCCTATCCTTAACCCCATTTGTACCCTCCACCCCAGCCTACCCCCGAACCTGTCAGGGACCGGCTTCCCATGTCCATCAGCGGGTGATGGATGAGGTGGAAGGTCGTCACCCCACTCTTCAGAGTTCACCGAATCTATCAGCCATGCAGACACCTCCAAATCATAGTGGGGGACGTTAGTGAAATTATACATTTAGGAAGAGCAACCTGGAACAGAGAAGTGTTGCTTTGAAGAATTAGTTTTTGAGAGAGATGTGTCATCGACAATAAGTCACACCTCTGGATTTCAACAGCTGTCAACCATTTCTGATGCTGTTTTCCAAGGAGGGTTTTGGGGAGAGGGAGGTTTTATAGTCATGAGTAAGCTCTTCTTTTGACTGTTTACATATGTGTTTAAAAGGATGCTCTACAGATTACGCATTGCACTCACATTACATTTTCAGAATCACTTTTAAAAAAAACAGTTTTTTTATGGATCTAAATTGGTGCAGCAGAACCAGACACATTGTGTCTTTTATTCCTCTTATTCTTATTCTTTGCCAAAACCGGCCACCTACATTACCCACAATGCAACTTGGCTGTCAATACTTTGGTCGGATGTTCAGGTGTGTGTTATGCTAGTAGCTGCTCATGTAGCATTGAGCCTCTAGCCTAAAGCAGGGTTGAGGAGCGGGCTACAGAGGTCTGGTAAGCTCAACTCTTTCTAACTCCACAACCCCAGAGGTTTGGTTTTATTCTAACTTGATGTCACTTTACATTACTTTATCAAACCTACAAAAGGCTTCATACAACTAATTTTCCAAATGCAGTACTCCACAAGATTAATAAGTAGATTATTATTAGTTTTTTTTTTTTTAAAGATTATTCTTTGGGCATGTTCTGCCTTTATTTTGAAAGGACAGCAGAAGACATGAAAGGGGAGAGAGAGGAGGGACTGACATGCAGCAGGTTGGAGTCGAACCCAGGCCCTCTTCGTTGAAGAGTACACCTCTATATATGGGCGCCCGCTCTACCAACGAAGCATTCCGGGCGCCCAATAAACAGATGTTGATGTGTAAAATTGGTGGAGTTCCACTTTAAATTATTTCCTTATGCTTTCTGAAGAACATACTAAATCTTGTGTTATTTAATGTTTGCTATCCTGGTTACATGCTGCACTTGGTCCAGATTCTTTAGAAGTCCGCTAAAAGAAAAGGAATGCTTTTGTGTTAGAATTTTTCTAGTAGTGTGAAGTGTGAAGATTCATTAGATTTTCCTAAAAACAAGGCTTCTTTTATAATGGACAACCGACACTCAGTGGAAAAATAGAAATGATTTCCCGAAAGTGATTTTCCGTAAAACACAATGAAATTTGATTGCACCCTGGTATAAACTAGTGCAGTGTCTCACCCCTGACTGACCTTAAATTGCCTCTTGATGCCCATGGCGCTGTAAGAAAAACAGTAGTCCTATTGGCTCATTTCACACATGTCCTGGTAAACGAAGCTGAGGAAAACGGAGATGGCAAGATCTTCAGATCCTGCATAAGTCTGTCCCTAGTTTTCCAGCTACAGAGCCCATGGCATGCCAAAGGAGGCTGTGTTTTCTCTCACTCATATCATTCACCCAGAGCGTGATTGATATACTATAAAGATGAACAAAACAAAAAAAAAAAAAAAAAATACACAATAGTGTGAAGCCTCACCACTGACAGGGGCATAGATCAATGTTATTTCCCGCTTTTGCAAAAATACCTAATTCCCCTTATTTAATCAAGCGTCTACCCTCCTCGAGCCCTTCCAGCTGATTTATGACACCCGCTACCTTTATGAGTACCTGTTTCATTTTCTTGTCTCTGCTCTGACACCTAAAGTGAAAGGAATTTTATGCTTTTGATAACAATATGAGTTTCACTTTGGCCAAGAATTCATGGCCCTGTCAACGGCCAATAAATAACAGCGGTGAAAAAACATTCACAAGCCTCCACAACAAAGCATCTATAAATGGGATGTACCTTGGGATGAAAGCAGAAAAGATGGAGCTATGAATAGGAGAGAGACAGAGAGGGGGGGGGGGGGGGAAGCACAGGAGGTGACGAGGAACGCAAGTTCATAGTAAAAGGTCATGTCATCGAGAGTGAAAGTGCAAAATGTTTCCGCTGTCGTCTCGTCACCATTCATAATTGGTGTGCTGTCATAGGAGCATTTTGATAATGTCACATGAACATAAATGCCATGTTGTGACACACTGATGTTCAGCTATCATAATGTATGTATGTACAGCAGCGGTGCTCCGACGTTTTCATGTCACTGACCCTCAAGTAAAAAAAATCCTTACAGGTCATGGACCTCCATTTGACTTTATCCCATGTTGTTGGTATATTTAGGATTTTTACTGCCTGCGCTCTTTCTTTAAGTCAGTTTGTTTTCACTCTTTAAAGTCAAAATCTTAACCATTTCAATGAACTCAAACCAGTTTTTTTTTTTTATATATTTATGGTCTGCATTTTTTCTGCAATAGCAATTCAATGAATTTAAATAGGTCCCACCCAAAAAAGAACAACAGTATCAGTTGCTTGAGCAAGTGCCCCACAAGGATGTCAACGCTCATAATATTGCTTGAGTGACAAGGCTCTCTAGTTGCCACATGAACAACACATCCTCGTACCTAAACAACATTACAGGTCTAGTTCAAAAACCACACATAGGACTTTTTTATGTTCTGCCGCATAGTGGTGGTTTTATCATGTGGCTGTATTTATGTGACCATGTAGAAAATGTTGTTCAGCGGAACTAGTTAGCCTTAAGTTAAGGCAACAAAAGTACATTGTTAGGGGATTAGGGTTTAGGGTTGGGGTCAGGGTTAGTAATCCATCAGGGACAGGGACTAATCAAATGAGGACGTAATGTGACGTTATGGTCGTCATTGTGTCATGGAGGAAGGTACATAAGATTCAATTGACTTTTGCATAGGACACAAACCCCAGTCTCCTGAGGGAAAATCCTGTGTTTGTTCAACGTTCCTAATTTTAATCAGAAGTAGTAGTCTCAACACTTTTCTATATCCACGACGTTCCACTTCCGGGATTGCTCCGATGCCGCCGGAAATTCTGTCGGGTGTCACTCTTTTCGGCCGGATGTCAGGTACCTTCTGTTTTCTTTGTGTTGGAATATTAAACTCTGGTGGATTTCTGAGGACTATGGTTAACTGCTCCTCAGATCTCTGCAGGGTAAATCCAGACAGCTAGCTAGACTATCTGTCCAATCTGAGTTTTCTGTTGCACGACCAAAACAACCTTTGAACGTACACATGTTCCACCAAAACAAGTTCCTTCCAGAGGCTATTTTGCTTTGACGATTGTGATTGGCTTAAAGAAATGCCAATAAACCAGACCTGGAATTCAATTTGGACTAGCCAGACTTTCCTTGGCAGCGCTGTGGAGGAGTGTCTGGCAAAGCGGGACTATTTCAACCCAAACCACAATGTTTCTTGAACAAACTACTCCAAAGAAATGACCCATCCCTAAATCTAACAGAGTCATCAACAACATTAACCATTGCATGATAAACACGCCATAATTATCTGATGTGTATTATTTAACCACACTTGTTCTTACCCCCTAAATCCTAACACACTGCTTTCTCCCACAAAACCAGCTTTATGCACCCTCTCCTCCGCCATTGTCTAATCGCAAAGTACAGAAAAAAAGAGAAAGTACAGAAAATAAACCAAACACTCTCATATGCATATGAAAAATGATCTCACTAACGGGGCCCAGAGGGGTTAGATAGATTTATATTGACACTTCACACATTCCATTGACAAATTGGCCGTTTCTGCGTTCTGCCAAAAACCTTCTGGTTACCTAGGCAATGACATTATACCAAGTGAAAATGGCTCTTGACGTGTGATAAAATCAAACAAAGATGACGCACTGTACCAGATGTCCTAATCTAAGGAACAAGGAGTCAAATGCCACGCATCTCAAAAGAAAGTTGCTCTAAACTGTGGTTATGGAGACTCTAACGAATCACTGCCCAACCCCAAAAGTCTCTTTGTTCCAACCCCTCCTGGTCCTCACTTAGTGTACATTATGGGTCTGAGTGAGAGGAGGGAGAGAGAGATGTTTGTGTGTATCGCTACTTGAGCCCTGTGTGCGTTTGGCACATGGGCTTCAAAAGAGTGCAAAGAAAAGAAAAGGCATGGTCACGACAAGAATTCGGTGCTAAAGGGGTGTGAACTGGCACAGACTCTTGGCATGGGCACGATGCATGGTGGGATGGCAGCGCACGGGAGCCTCCTGACAGACACAGAAGAAGACGGGAGGGAGGCCAGATCAGAAGCAGAGGGGAAAATTGAGACAGATTTTCTTGCAGGTGTTGAGATAATAGAAGGACAAATGATCTAATTGTTGGAGCATTTTGGGGGAGTCGAGTGGGGGAGGGGCTCAGATGGGTCAGAGATCACAGAGTAGCAGGATTTGAATTACAAAGGCAAGCCAGTTGATGTATGCAAACCTGCAAACCATGACAGACGCAAGTCTTTCATCTTTTCAAATTTTTGGACTCTTACCTTACCATTCGCTATATCAAGAGGGTGATAATGATCAGGAGATTTACACTGAGACCTAGACATAAGCTCAGCTGACTGTCATTTCTTCTACCGCCATTAGCAGGTCAATGACAATACGCAGTGTTTCGTCCACTCTAACGTCTACTCACTGAAGTGGCACAACATTTTGTACAGACATTGGTTCCAAGACAATTAATCCTGATGACTTTGGAGATCATCTGAGATTTCTTTGACTGGCAGTGAGGTTAACCTAATGGAAACATCTCAACAGTCATTGCATGGATTGCCATGCAACTTGATGCACATCTTCGTGTTTCCCGTCCGATTAATCCTTTGTGATGATTCCTTTCATCAGGTCTCTGTTTCAGTTTGTCCAACACTTAGGTTTATGACCAAATACCTGCTACATTTATGACATTCCCATCAGCCTCGTCTGTACTTTGTGTTTAGTGGTAGTTAGGAAATGTTAGCATGCTAGCACAGTAAAATAAGATGATTTACATGGTTACTATTGCCAAATTAACAGTATGTTAGTGTTGGAAAGTAACTACGTATGTTTACTCAAGTAAATGTACTAAAGTACAATTTAGAAACACTGTATGTTGTCATGTAAGAAGGGAAAAGTTTTAGTGTGCACCATTTCCTCCTTTGTGATGAGTCACAAAAGAGGTGACATTTCTTGTAATGGCAGACATGGCCAAGATAGGACAGGTAACAGGCTTCCTAGGAGTACGTTTTACATGTTTACAAAGATGGACAGTTACTCATCCATTGTATTGTGAATCTGTTTTCGAGGTCACTGCAGAACCCAACTCTGCCACAACCCAGACCCACTACCAGTGTTGTAGTCAAAACGGGAAGGTGTTTACTTAGGTGGACCATTCAATGCAGTAGACTGTAAGAAATTGAAAATGAAACTTGAAAAACCTAGACCATTTCATGACCAAGACCAGAGTGTATCGAGACCAAGGCAAGACCGAGGCTTTGAAG
This sequence comes from Etheostoma spectabile, assembly GCF_008692095.1. Taxonomy (NCBI): domain Eukaryota; kingdom Metazoa; phylum Chordata; class Actinopteri; order Perciformes; family Percidae; genus Etheostoma; species Etheostoma spectabile. The sequence continues at coordinate 28,433,224 of NC_045738.1, read as the reverse complement.
GGTTGAGACCAAGTCAAGATCAAAACTAAGGTGGGCAAGACTGAGTCAAGACCAAGACCAGAACGGTGCAAGTCTGACGCTGCATGACACGATAAAATGTGGAAAATGCTAACCATGGGCACTCTGAAAGATCCACAGTCCCATGAAAAAACACACACCGAAAACAAATTAAGATTCTCTTCATTCACCTCTTTGTTGCCTTAAGTGTATCATAAGAAATGCCTTAATCAAATAAATAAAGGCATGGATGTTTTAGATGTGGGTACATTAATGATTGTTAAACCTTCAGATGGGTTCTGTAGGATACACTCTATATATCAACTTTACTTAATTTATTACCTACATAAGTGGAATTATTTATTTTTCATGAATTTTTGCTCCTTGCCCGACTTTTCTTCATAGCCTACTGGAGGTCAGACCGCACCGCAGCATCACTTTCCATTGCTTGCTTTTCACCTGCGTATGCAGTGCAGTGTATTAGTACATACTGTATTACATTAAAAGGTGCAGACCCTTAACACAGAAACACACATACACACATCCTAATCAACAAGCTCCACTTTAAATGATTCAGAGACACGGCTTCGGCCCTATCCATATTCTCTGGTGAGAGAAGCCGGGATAAATTTGGAACATCACACTTTTAAGAGCGTGAGCTTCAACTCCCCTGGGTCATTTTCTGCTCTGGTCTTAATTGAGAGTGTTCTGGAAAAATCATTACTATATTAATGATTTAACACAAAGTAACTACCTGCTTTTTTCCAGGAGGAAAGGGAGATTTGCTTTGAATCGATACCCATGCACGCTCATTATAAGGAGGGTAAAGTTATAGTAATTAGGCAGACACCAATAACTTTTTAATGATCTTTGTTTTTAATTGCATATTATCGGGCTGCACAGTCTGTGTGTTGATACCCAAATATAAGATAATGGTGAGAGCAGAAGTAGATAAAAGAGAGGAGGCACCTGCAAGTTTTTTTTTTTTCCTCAGTAACAACAACAGCACTGATAGTCTGCAGCGTGCATGGGGGAGAGGATGAACGGGAGCATCTTTAGTACATTCTCTATAAGTTTTCCAGTAATGTGCTGTGTGTGTGTTTGTTTGTGTGTGTGTGTGTGCATGGACGTGTGCGTTTGTTGTGAAATAACACTTCCCTTCCTGCTGTCTATCAGCGTGAGGAAGTGAGAGGACTTTCACAGAGTGGTGTGAGGATGTTTCAGAGAAATCAAAACATATATGCCAGTTAATCATGTGATGTTACACATTGCATACTTCCTTTTTTTATAAAAAGGATGCCTCACAGGTGAAGTAAAAATAACCAACATTACACAATCTAAATTAATCTGAGCTCTATTTCAACCAATTGTAGGCAGCCTTGTGTGCCAGTGTGGACTGGAGAGGTGTCCTTTTGCCACAATAAAAAAAGCAATGAAAATATGAATGAAAAAGAGGATAAAATGTAACAGCAATGGATAGCCATCTGTTAGCTCTTAAAGGGGAAGTGGTCTGCTCAAAGCAGTGGAGGGGTGAGCATCTAAGAGAGAATAGGGCGGGTGGGAGGAAGCGGGGTATAAATGTGGTGATAGAAAGAGCCCTGGAATGCCAGGCTGGCAATCCAGGACTGCTCTGAATAAGTGATCCAGCCAAAAGCTTTTTTTTTTTCCTTTCTTCTAACTCTCGCCTGATGCCTTCCTTTACCCCTACCGCATCGCCCTCCCCCTCTCGGTCTGTTCGCTCTGGCCCCGGTCCCCGAAACTCCGCGGCAGATTGTCGATTCAATGACTCCCCTGTCAGGTGATTATCTAGGAGCTTTAATGTAATCTTCCACTCACACGTACCATATTTCAATTACGACTGCCATTGTGAAGCAAGCTGCATATCCAATTCGCCAATCGCCCCACAGTTGCCTCAACAATGTCAACTGTAAAAGAACGCCAGCTGAAGGCAATTATGCATGTTTTCAGAACCAATTATGATTGCTCTCACGGCGGCGGTTATGCCACGAGCAAGGGAGTGTTCGGAAATTTTTAATTTAACGACATTATGCTGGTGGTATGTTTCAGCGTGCGGCCCCCACTCCCGGGCCTGCCATCTCAGCATCCACAGAGGGAGCCATTAAGGCAGATAGGAGAAGATTATGGCCTCTCTCAAGGGCCACACTGGGAGCACGGGGAGGGCCTCAGCAGTGCAGGGTACACGGCATCCACTCATCCTCTCTGCAGGATCGCAGCTGGCAGGGCTGAGTCCCAGCTAGACAGGCAGGCTGGTTAGCTCGTCTTCCAGTTTGGACAATGCCTGCAGAGGGAGTATAAACTCCACAGCAGGCCACAGACTGGGAGATGCTGTAGAGAGAGATCAGAGGCCGCTCTGCGGGGCTTCTTTCCACCATGTTTCTGAAGAGTAGGCTCAACATCATTGGGTCTGAAAGCTTTTGGAAAATAGCCTTGGACTGTTTTCGCTTCCCGCTGTGAAAACCTTTTCAAATCAATGTACACAACAAGCCGCTAAATGAGTAAAGAAGGGTCTCATTCGCCCACGCAATACATACATTTGGAAAATCTCCCAATTTAATTTGTAATTTTTTTGTCTGCAAAATGTCATAAATAAATAGAAAGTGCCCATTACATGTTGCCAGAGCCCAAGTTGAACTTTACATATGAGAACGCGGAATTTTTTTTCCATTTCATTTGATAAATAAGTTCAAACAACGCTAATAATAATCAATAAATCAAGTAACTACAAATGGTTTTAGCAGTATTTTGGTAGTAGGAGAAACAGGTAAGCCAACCTTAGAACACCAGGATTATATTGTAAGGAAATGAAGATTTAATTGTGATTCTACACGTTATTACGAAAACATTTTTACAAACCAGAGTTTATGGAAAACACATTTACCATCGCAGCACTAAAGTAGAGCTTCCAGTGATGGAGAACATAAACCATCAGTCGTTTTGCGCAATAGATCTTAAAACTCAATTCTTCAAATAACAGAATGCAGGTCAGACCCTTCTCCCACTGGGATGTTTGTATAAAACCCAGTCAGTTCTCAGGGGTGGAGGTTGACAGGAGAAGACATCGCCCCAGTCCCCGGGAGATTGGCCAACACGACACATATATTAATGCATTAAATGTGTTGACTGTGTTCTGCCCAGGGATGTAGGAGAGAGAGAGAGAGAGAAAGCGATAGAGAGTTTTTTATCTTAAATGTACGTCTATATTTTAGTTTACTCACTGAATTGTATGTATGTATTTGTTCTTACGTTATTAACCTTGATGCTTTGGCAATATTGTTATTTCTGACATTCATGCCAATAAAGCAATTTGAATTGAATTGAAGAGAGAGAGAGAGAGAGAGAGAGAGAGGGGGGGGGGGAGAGAGAGAGGTTAGGGGAGAAAGGAAGAAAGAAAAGAAGAAAAAAAACAAAAGCAGTTGTAATGTATGGTGTTGTCTTGTATTGCGTGTCTGGCAGCGGGGGGTTGGGGGGCGGTTGGGGGGGGGGGGGGGGGGGGGGGGGGGGGCTGGGGTCGGAGGAGTGTGGGCCAGATTATAGGGCCTGTGGTGAGAGATGAGGGATGGCCGACTTGTAAACAAGTGACAAGCGTCCTGGATGACAATTCCTAATCCATCATAGTGCTGTCAGCGGTGACCGGCGAGGTGACGGACAGGACCCAGGAGAGGGGACAGCTGCTGCACGTCAATCCACATCATAATTTGAAAAGCTTTTTCCACATGATCCGAGAGCAGAGGGAACGGGGGGGGCGGACTCATATACGTCCCGCTATCTGCCACCTTCTCCTAAATATGCCTCTATCTCCTTCCCTTTCCTTCCTTCTCACGTTTTCCTCCTCCGGCTTTCTTCCTGGCTGTTGCCGTTAGAGACGATGCGGTTTCCTCTTCCCTTTCACATGGTGAACTAGACAACCGGGGCATTTTTTGAACTTGTCTTTGCTGATGGGACTCAGATGAAGAGAAAGTGCTTCAAATCTAGCTGAAAAAAAAAGAAAAAGACAAGACACTTTAAAAATGTTATCACCGAAACCACCTGCTGTACGGATGTGTTCAGGCAATCTTGTAATTCAGGAACATGTCATCACCTTTACTTAGGTCTGCAGCTTTGAGTGTTTTGTTTTTCACGAGCAGGGTGTCATGCCGTTCTGGGGTTTTTCTGCTTTTTCATTCGTGCTAACAGATATAAAACAACACTCCAAACATACGTTTCAACCCTTGTACGTTGGTTTAACTTCCTCATTGCTTAGAGTCCCACGAGCCCCACCACTAGATGTCTGAAAAAGAGAACCGTAAATGCAAAATCCCCGTAAATGCAAAATTTTGTTTCTTAGAACACCACATGCAAAACACCAATACAGTAGTAACGCTTCTTTTTGCCACAAACTGTGCTCCCACATTCGATGAACAAAACAGAAATAACCATAAGCATCGTAACTACATTAAAAAAAAAAAAGAAAACATGACATGTTTTTACTATAGCAGGGTTGTCCATGCATCTTCTGGCAGCATGCAGCATGCCTTTAATGCAAACAGACAATAAAACATGCCATCAGTTGAAAATTCACTTTCTAATCAATTCTCATAAAATTGGGAAAAGTCATAAAGTTAAGTAGGTTTGAGCTGTTGAAGGGGGGCCCACTAGGATAAAAACAAATTGTGAATAAAAACGATTATTGATTTAAAGTCATGTTCTGATCATGTAACACACCTCAAAGAGGTTCAAGGGAAATTGATAACAGGCTGTTAGTAAATATTGAGAAAAAAGGTGTCAAATCTTATAGGAGAATGCGACATTTGTGTCAGTCTGTGATTTGTATTAAAAGAATCAATAAAGATTCTACTGGAAATGCAGTCTGACGTCAGGTGTAAACACAATCTAGACTCAGTCCAGATATCCTGGTTAACGCCAGGTGTAAAGAGGCCCCATGGGTATTAATCCTTCTCTGGGCTGTCGGCGGGCTGATTTAGTCGCCCATGTTGGGTCAAGGCCCTCATTCTTTTCTCAAAGACCTCGCTTCCCTGCCAAACCGGGATTTCCGATTGAGGGGGCCTCAATAACAACTTTGATGTGGACGGCGCCCTAGAGGGTGAAGTGAAAGGCAAGAGGGAGGAGGACCGCACAATGGCCTGACCGTCCCACTGCATCTGGACAGTTCCCACTCTAAATGGGCACATTGATGCTGCTGCTTAGCTCTTTGCTGGGAGTCCTGATGGAGCCAACACTGGGGACTGGGACCCAGCAAAGCCCGGGTACCTGCCAACAGACAGGGACAAATTGATTGCGATCAAGCCAGCTCTTATTGCATTCCCCCTCCACCCCCTCTCCCACCCCCCACCCCCACCCCCCGCACTTACCAGTTAGTTCTGCTTCAAGCAGTGTGTAAATAGAGGCGTACTGTTTTAATAAAACGATTTACTTTTTCATACTTTTGTGTCGTTTACTGACTATATTCGCTCCATTTTTTTCAATTTCTATTGTGTTATATTCTGTAATGCTTCACACAATCTTTGGAAATTTTGGCCTTCAGTCTTGCAGAGACACTTTTGAATAAATACACAAGACTGTTTGCATTGTGCCAGAGGCATTGACTCTTAATGATGCAGGTGGCATTAACACAAAAAAATCCCTCCAAACCAGGTTTTCTTCCACTCAAACAACTTAATCAAAACAACTCATGAAATCAATTATTTTCTATTATGAAAGTACATGGTGCCAACCCTGTGTGAGCTGTATGAAGGGATAAGTTTAAGTTCTCTCTGAGGGGCCACACATTGGGCAGGCAGGTGATTCACCTTCAATAAAATATCTGAATACCTGAGACCTGAAAAACGCCCACATACTGGGAATTGTTTGTCCAAGCAGCAATTATGACTCATATTTACGAGTATAATGGACGCGCCCTCTAGCGGCCGTAGTAAATATTTCTGGATCAAAGCAGAAAGTAAGAGGACAAAGTATGCGGCGGTGGATGGGTCAAACAAATACAGGACTTTCTCCAGGAGTTTGTGTCCGGTTTGAAAATTAAAACGGCCATTTTCTATTTTTTAACTTCACGTCACAAACAGAGCTACTGTTCTGCATTCTGTGGGTAACCAAAAGTCAATTAATATCAGATACATACCCAAACCACAATCTTTTCTAACTTAACCAGGTATATTTGGTGGCTAAACCAAAATAAATTACAACATCAACGTTTTAATGTAAAATTGTGACTGTAACATTCTCTGGTTTAGATATGAGGGTCATATTTCATGCCAACGCTAGCGCCGTTCACGTATGCAATGCTCTTTTGGGTCGTATTGGAGCAGGGATCTTAAACAGGTGGTCCAGGACCCCAAGGGGGTCCTCAGAGTCAATGCAGGCCTCCAAATTGTTAATATTGTCAAAAATGATATAGTCCTCACATCAACACTGATGATAGGCTAACTGGTCTATGGGTAAGATAGTCACTAAGACCGTCCAGAAATCCATTTCATCCTAAGGATTCACTGTGTCACATGTTGGTTTAACATTAAAACTTGATTTAAAAAATCGTGCCAACAATTATTAGACGATTTTAATAGCTTAGTATTATATTCGACAAAAATTATAACATACACATTATTGTAGGCTCAGTTCAGAGGTGCTGTAGGTAAGCTGTAGGAGCAAAGATCCAGGACTCAACCAAAAAATGTGAACGTCAACAACTTCTCAGTCCCTCCCCCCTTTCAGCTAAAGCCCAAAACGGTCTTTTTAGCCCCTCCCCCCACAAGGGAGAGCTGTGCACGATAGTGCAGGCAGAAATCTTTGCAGATCGTGCTACAGGGTGTGGGTGGTGGAGAGGAGCTGGATTGTTTTTTTAAATTACCTGCTTCATGTAGTTCTACTCAAACATAAGGTCAGATTCAGCAAATATGACAGCAAGTTAGTATTATAAGGCTTGCCTACTGCACCTTTTAAAGGCAACTTCATTTTATACAATATGTAGTAGCGGGTCCTTGATCAGTCTCTCTTTAAGTTAAGGGTCCTTGGCTTAAGCGTTGAAGACCCTGTATTAGAGGGTATGAAGAAAAACCCTATATCATCGTAGTTTGGAGCACTTGTTGGAAAAAAAATTATTAGAATTAGGATAAGAAAGCTCAATCTCTTCTAATGTTAGAGATGTGAATCCTTTAATGCAGGTGAAGTTTTTTCGTGACCCTTCTGAGTTGAACCCGCCGTGCCTTTTCATTGGACATTGGCCTCTACAGTGCTTTTTCTCTGACGAAAGCACACAAACACAAGACAAGAGTGGGAAGATCGGGGAGCAAAAAGCAAAATGGTCTGTGTCGATTTAAGCAAGAGGGTAATACGAGGAAAAAAAAAAATCAATAACGACATAAAATTGACTTAGTGCGTGTCATAAAACATAAGTAAGTGCTCTGAGATGGAGAAAACTGGAGGCCCAATTTAATCTGCGCAAAGGCTGCACTGTACAGATGAAGTGATGTGAAGAGAGAGAGAGATAGAAAGAGGAAAAGGAGAGTGGGCGGGAGGAAGAGAAAAGGAGGAGGGAGGACAGAGTAGCCCACAAGATAGAGAGAGGAAGATACAATAAAATCTAAAGGACAGACACTTAATTGTCATATTAAAGACTCTCTCCAGTGCTCTCCAGTGGAAGGTTAGCTCCCATTCATCATCTGGCTAACAGCCACTTGAACAAAATCACAATTAAAATCTGCTCAATATTGTCCCTTGGATGTTTTGCGAGCATTAATTTTTTCCCATTGATTCTCTACCCCCCATAAATCAGAAATGTTGCGGCGCATGTAATGGTTTATGGAGAAAGGATTATGGTGTTATGAAGCTAATGTAGCAGAACCGTCTCATTTAAACACAGCCTCCCTGGCCGTCTCACAGGGGACAGAGTTATTACACTATTACGCAGCCTATCACAAACACAACACACCGACACTGTTTAAAAGCTGCATGTAATTGGACAGTACTGTTGATTTACAACATTTTTGATGATAATAGCAATGTGGTAAAGGATTTTGTTTATCACCAGCACTTAAAGCTTAGGTGGCAAAGCTAGGGATGTGGATTGGAATGAGGGGCTTAAAGGGCAGGTTCACCCAAATACAAAAATGCATTATACCAAATTATACCTTGAAACTTATGTCAAAATTGCAATTTTCTGATGTGAAAATAAAAGCAGAAAGTAGGCCGCTCTACATTCCATGGACTCTAAGTTTTTTGTTCCATCATCTGGACTTTTCACAATCCCAAAAACGGAGACTACGGTAATTAAAGGGTGCAAGGTTGTAAATTGGGAGTGATTTTGGACACAGCCATACAGTTGAAGTAGTGACGTCCTTTAAATCACAGCATGGCTCCACCCAACTTACACCTGACTGGAGGGCTAATTGCACAGGCAGTTAAAGAAGTGGACCAACAGATCCCGTTGTTCTGGATGGAAACCAGTGAAGTATATCAGAAGCACTTTTCCGGTGATGGCTGAGCGTTACTGCAAAGCCTCCAACAGAGCTTGACGACGTAGTTGTGACGTGGCCAACCTGTCAGAAAGTTGTAAGTCTTCTGGTAGCTGTGCAAAGAGAAATCTCAATCATTCCCAGTCAGCAGAGATGGAGAGCATAGGCATATGTCAGGAGATAACATAGGCACAGGCTAATTATTGCTAACATGCTAGTTAACATGAGTAATTTAACCTAAACAGCTAATGGAAGTCGAAATTGTCTGCGAGCTTCTCCTATGCGACAGTAAGTGGCGTGGTTATGACGCAATCACCTATTTTTACAAAAATGTCTGCTAAAGAGCCACAATGTGAGCTACAAGGTAATGGAGTCCTTTATACAGTGTTGTGTTTTTTCAGAAATATACAACGTACTAATAGAGTCTTTAAACGCTTCAGATGCAAAGTTATTCACTGTCAAAGCGATGTCAAAATGAATGGCAGTCAAGGGGATGCTAACAGCAGGTGATGGCTTGTTAGCATCAAAATGGCTCCATAGGAGCTCCGCATTGTGAAGAGAGTTTTAACCCCTTGGCTAATCGGCCTGTTCTGGACCTTTAACCCTTGAACTCTGCAATAGAAACGGTCGGCCAGTGCCTACATTGGTATTTTTGCTAATTGTGATGTCATTTCTTCAAATGCTTCATAATCCTAAAATCTCTACAACCTAAGCTAAAAGGTTGTGTTAGTCAATAAACCATAATAATTTATACAATTATTGAAATAGTGTGTTAAATGAAATAATTAGATCAAACGTTCCCAAATACTTCATTTCTAAATGAAGGAACATGAACAAAATAGTTCTTGGTTTTGTGAACTTTGTACATTTCTTATTTTGAGATAATGCAATAGAACGCTGTCACACAATATCACGACATGTGATAGCGTCATCATGAGCATACAACACAATGGCTTGAGAGACAAAAGCATTAGCATTCTGCTGTAAGAAGAATGGATGCCTACTGTTTTTATTTTTTTAAATTTTAGATAGATTTAAACATGATCATTGAAACAAGGACTTCCCACGGCCGCCGGCGGGCTAAGGGTTAATGGGTGTTCACTTCAGCTGCTAATTAATAAATTGTAGTTATGTTGTTTTTAAAGATAAGAATCGTTGGGTGTAAAGTTGTGAAGCCAAGTAGGATATGCAAATTAAATTGGAGGGGGATTTGTCAGTATGCTCCCACAACTGAAGGACACATTACTGTTTTGTGATGGCTGGAGCCCAGCAGCTCAGTGATCCCTGCGATCCCAGCTCTGACTATCATAGCTCAATCTGAGAGTGTGTGTGGGGGGGGGGGGGGAGAGAGAGAGGAGGCCCAGTGCCCCAGACATCAAATCATCATCACATAAAATGGTCCTGACACCAGCTAAAAAGGGAGATGGATCATGTGGCTTTGTGGTGCCGGAGAAGTTTGTCCCTTGATAGAGCCCTTAACTGAAAGCTAGTGAACCCCCCCCCCCCCCCCCTCTCTCGGCTCCCATCACCACCAGACCTTAGTCTATGGTTAGACACACACACACACACACACACACACAAATACACACACATACACACACACACTCACGTGCACCACCTGCTTCCCAACAGAGGTAATTCTCTCTCTTCTGGGTCAACAGCTTAACAAGGCCAAATCATAGCAAGCACCTCTTGGCTCAAGCATCCCACTTGGTGTGTGTGAGTGGGTGTATGTGTGTGTGTGTGTGGGTGTCCACCTTTGTGCATGGATGGGATAACTTTACACCATAACAAAAAAAAAAACTGTATAATGCAAGCAGCAGGATGACTACCTCCTGTGGTATTTCAATATGAAGATGAAAAACTGTCTTTTTGACAGCCCCTTAGCTTCTAGTGAGCACACGTAAAAAGAAATTATGAATGTAAAGGGAAATATCCATGAGTGCCATGGCCTGCCATGTTTCCCATACAAGGCTTTTACAGAGCCTGGCGACATGGCGAGGGCACTGTATGCACAGACATAACTGACAGCTTTACAGTGTGCATAAAACCACTCCATAGAGAGAACTTATATTGCCCCCTGTTTCCAACTCTTAAGGAAAAAGCATTATGGAATCTTAAAGTGGTATTAGCATAGGCAGATATAATCAAATGATAACATAATTCAGTGTTAGTAGTTACTTTACAAATTCACAATTTACATTCAATGCATATCATCATCTTATAAAATATGATATATTGTTACAGATCAACCCACCCAACAGTATGCAGCATGTTGCATCACAGCCAGGTACACCATTAAATGCTATATGGATATTAATTTAGCAGTAATAATAATAATCCATTATTGTATGATAACAAAACACTGACAGGTGCAATTTTGCTGCATAATGCATAATTCTACTTAGGGGCTTTTCTAAATATTCAGAACATTAGTGGAGCATGCATGTAATATGTTAAGATATAGTGGAGTAAATGCGTCCTGAGCAGAAGTCAAACGCTGTGTGCATTGTCAAAAAATTCTCTCTCCCATCGCGTCAAATACGGATACTGGGTCATGTGCCTTTTGCATTTGTCATTGACCCAAATCTTCTCCTTTTGCATCATACCTAAACATGCTTGGCCGGGACTTTTGGCCTCAATTTTGGACGTTCTGGGTCAAGACGTACACATTAACCCTAACCCTAACCCTGACGGACATGAGGCAAGAACGGGACAGTTGGGTGTAGGAAAAGATCATTGGAGGGGGGTTATAAAGTATGTTTCAGTGACACGTGGGACCAGAAGAGGACATAAACCCCATTCTCTTGGGTGAAAGTCCTGTGTTGTTGGACCCATCCTCCAACCCAACCAAACTCCTTTCATATTACTCGCTACCGTTGTCACTCTTAATACTATAATCCAGCTGCTGCTCTGCCCGGTGCATTCCATAGAGACGCTAAAGGGTGATTTCCTTGTCCGTATTTGATGAGTCGGGAGTGAGAACGGGTTGGTGTTGTGTTCCGAGTTTTTCTGTTCTTTGTTTTGATAGCCGGTCCGGATGTGAGTGCCTTGCGTGTCGGTATCTGACGCCAAGGGCCATGACAAAGCGTTGTTATTTGACGAGTTGGGAAACGGTGCCTGAGTGCCTGAGTCGTGTGGAGGCAATGCCAAACCACTTTTATTTCCTGAGTGTTGAGTACACCGCCTTTTAAAGTAAAGGTTTTTGCTAAACTTCTTTAATTTTTGTTCACATCTCTTCTGACAGCACCTTGGCTAAGAAGATGAGGGGTCATCCCTATGTTCTCTCAGCCCTTATGTTCCCTTATTACTGTTGAATTTCCCCACCTAATCAAAATTAGGACCTGTTTCCTATGCCCACATAACACCCCCAACCCCC
>NC_045738.1:28420350-28421373 GCF_008692095.1 Etheostoma spectabile | reverse complement strand
CCCCTGTTAGGGTTAGAGGTTAAGGGCTGATGGAATACACGGCTAAGGGAACAGAGACACACTCCCGAAGAAGATGTAAAAAATGCAAAAATTGCACTTACATATTATGGCACTTTGTAGTTTGGCTTAGTTGAAGCTAATGTACTTCTTCTATGTGATTCTTGCTCCTAGTTTGTACCTTCATGGTTGAATGTACTCATTAAAGTTGCTTTGGATAAAAGCGTCAGCTAAATAAAATATAATGTAGTTCACTTTTTTAAATGTGGGGCCTAATGTCCAGCTTATGTGGCAAATTTCTACATCTAAAGAATCTCCACTTGCAAGAAACATATGGAGGCTACACATTTATCTGATGGAGAGACAGATGATGACAGTACCTACGGCTTCAAAACTAATGTCACACTTTGAAGGATCTCAAATGGACACTGCATTCGCTTCCTTTTGTTTTTCTGCACAAAGTTTTCTCTTTGGTTTATCAGTAAGCGGAACATGTTTTTACCTCCAACATAGTCAGAGTCTGAGAGAAGCTAGCAGCGTTGCCCGTGAGGTAAAATATACTGCGTAGAGAAATTCAGTCGACTCCAAACCAAATCCAAATGTTTGTGTATACAATCCAGGGCAGAGGCCATTTTGCTGTACAAACGGCTAACTACAATGAATACATTATTTCACATTTAACAGAGCAATCATTGAATGTTGTGAAAAAGCTATATGTATGTATGTATATGTACCACCCTGAATAGAACCACCTTACAAATATATATATATCAACGTTCCCTTTGTACTGACCGATCCCAAAATAGAGGAATAATAAGGAGGCTGGAGGAACTTCAGGGGTAATGTAAGAAGCCCATGTTGTACAACAGATAGACAAATCATTTGCTGTAATGCGTATGTTATCTAAATAATGATATTGCCGTGAATAATGTCATTTAAACGACAACAAATGGCCGCTTGATAAGAAGACCGGGGATTTACAGCGTCCGTGGGGTGGGGGTGGGGGGCGGGGGGGTGAAACATGAT
>NC_045738.1:28418660-28420340 GCF_008692095.1 Etheostoma spectabile | reverse complement strand
AAATAAATGTAGTCCAAAGCACAATGCTGTAATTCAATCTTTAGCTAAGATCTTTACTGTGTAACAGCCGGGGCCTCCACCGTCAGCTAAAGACTGCCATGGAGCGCCACATCTGCCAGATAAATTCTCATGACAGTCTGCGAAATGCTCCCATAACCGGTGACACCGGATGATTTCCCGCCTCTGACAAGCCCCAGTATTGAGTATGATAACACTTACTTTGTCTTCATCCTTGGCTGGAGTATAATATCAATCCGTTTGATGATCCAGCAAACCGAGTCGAGCACTTGTGTATCAATCTTCATACATCGCTGCCTAGTGTCTAACAAAGAGCCCAGAATGGGATCATTCAATCACTCCCGGGCTCTGCTGTATTCTCGGCCTTCTCTGCAGCTCAAGTGTTTCACACCCTGTCAGCATCTCTCCTTTTTTTTCATCCCCTTCTTCCCCCTGCCTCTTCCTTTTACTTGCGGGGGGATAAAGACACACACATTACACATGATCGCAGAGCTGCGTGCTTGTCATAACTAACATGGTCGAAAAGAATGTGGAAAACATATGGAGAGGCGTATCTCTGCCTGTTCTCACCACCCGAGTCTCTCACCTTTCTCATGACCTAACTCTACTTCTACCACCCATAAATCACTGCTTTACCTTTTTAACCCTTCGCGACCACAGTAGCTTCAATCTGTGCTTCATTATCTGTGTCCTCCCTTTGGATCTGAATATCAGAACTTTTAAAAATATCAGTTACACTTTTATTCAATTCAATTATCTTTATAGTATCAATTCATAACAAGAGAGACTTTACAGATAGAGCAGGTCTAGACCACAGTAGACCACATCATTTACAAGGACAGTTCTAGTAGCTCCCTCCAGAGCAAGCAACTTTGCTTGAAGGTACTCTACATAAGAGTGACTTGACACTGTCATGAACGTGTCATAAACAGTCATTATAAACTGTCATGACATAACGCTTATGGTGAGTGTCATTCGGTTTTGTCATCACAAATTAGGGTTGGGGTTTATATGTGTCATGACTGTGTCCAGACAGTGTCATGTCACTCTCATTCTCACTCTCACTCTCAAAACATCTTCTAATTGTATTTTTCCATGCCTTTTTTTTTTTTAAACACAAGTTTGTATTTCTATACCCAAACTGTGACCAACACCTTAAAACCTCCACCCTAGCCCTTGCCAAGTGTTACATGACAAGGTTGATCCCACTCTTATGTCTGTATGCTGGATATGACACTACCAGCCCAGGCACAGTTTGTCTGTACACATTCCTGTTTTTCTCTACATTAAGCAAACCAGATATGCAGCGGCGTGTTAATGAGTCGGCTTTACGGGTGCTGGCATAGGCAGATTTGCTTTTTATTTGCTTGGCGAAATGAAATATCAGCATGCAGATGAAGCTACCAGGTTTGTTACAAAAACACAGTTTGAGACTCTGAAACTAAACGATCTGCAGCTAGCAACGTTAACGATATAAATGTTATGGACGGGACAATAGAAAAAAATTGTCAGTGTAATGCAATGCAAGTCAACAGCTGCACAAACTGCAGCCTCTAAAATGATCAGACAGTCGAATCAACATGGAAAGCAACAGTTTTGAACACATATATAAGGATTTAATGCCAGACACAGGTGTGTGTGTGTATATGTATATATATATAT
>NC_045738.1:28401748-28418650 GCF_008692095.1 Etheostoma spectabile | reverse complement strand
ATATATATATATATATATGCATATATCTTACACTTTGCCATTTTAGCTACAGTTGTCACAGACACTTGTGACTTGCCCTTTTGGAGCCTCTTTCTTTTTTGGTTTAGAAAACGTTTTGGTCAAATTCTTACAAATATTATGTACTTACATATATTATATAAATATCGTGTATTCCCCAATAGACACACGTGGAAATCCCATTTGTAACGTTTAGTTCTGCATAGCACTGCCAGCATAGGTTCACCTATGCCAAAAAAAAGTGTGATCAGGGGCCCCGGCTGGGGGAAAAAAGGGGGACCGAGTACCCAGGGCCCCTTATGTGAGGAGGGCCCTGGGTACTCAGCAGGGGCCCATAGAAGATGCCTTTCTACATGGACCAGAATGTTGTGCTACGCCCCTGAGTGTGATGTATTGTACATTCATTTTGAGTGGTAAAACCTGACATTACTTGGCATATGTGAATCTAATGATAAACGTTAGCAGTTGTAGCCTACTGATTATATCTGTGTATTAGCGCGGGGCACCCCCGTTAAATGTGGCTCTGCAGCAGGGTTTGGTGCACTGCGAAGACAACTACGATGCGGTGCTCTCCCAGTGAAATATAGCTCAATCAATAGACACTCAGCAATCAACTTTTACTTGTCAGTTTTGATATATCCGATCATCGCTTTGGGTTGTTTTGCGATGTCTAATGTTCTGTGAAGATGGGCCTTTCATATTCTTTATTGTTTCTCTCCTCCGTTTTTTTTTTTTTTTGCCCCCATCGACAAAAAAATGTGTTCACACTTTTGTGAAATAAAAGCTCAAAGGGAGAGAACAGGGGGAGGGGGGGAAATGAGAGGGATGGAGCGGAGGAAACAATGAAATTTAAGCCGTTTAAAACTGTATCATTTTCGGACCATACCTCAGGGCGCTGGGGTGTTTATCGGCGGGACTGGAGAAGCAGAGATCAACGGACTGGTAATTGTTTCCTCTAAATCTGCTGAGCTCTGAGGAACACCAAGTGCAGTTTTTCATCAGACAGAGAATGAGAGGGTAAAAGGACAATACTAAGAAAAGCAAAAATGCTTTAGTCCATCATGTTGGTTTTTATCACTTCATCTAACAAGTGAGTGAGGCCACCAGCCTTGCACACAACTTAATTATAAAAACAGCTTTGGCCACTGTTAGTTCACTGGAGAAAGGTTGAGGGTTGCAGCGTGCAACGTTTTCTTTAAATAAAAGCTAGCTGAAATAAAAAGGGAAAGAAACGCACATTGAATTGATCGCATGCTTGGATTTGATAGAAGCAGGAGGAGTATCGAGGTGTTTTGAAAAGCACCTTAGTGTTAACTTGATTTGACATTTCCCTATTGAGTCAGATCCCAGCAATGGGCCTGATATGTCGTTTAGCTGTAAAGTGATGTGCTCTGCACGCAGCCACAAAAAGACATCACAAAGGCAAAGTACTGCCACTCTCCGCTCGGACCAATTTGTCTCCATCACTAAAATCATATAAACACTGAATGTTTTAGCAAAAAAAATGTGCAGAGAATCTTATGGGGATTTCCCCCCTCCACTTTATTTCCATTATACGTGCGAGTATGTTAGAGGTTTGGATTGTATGCGTGTGTTTTAAGCTTTGAAAGTCTCCGATTTAGTGCTGTGGTATTGGCTCATTTTTCATATCCATTGTCGGCTTGTCAGGGTGTCATAGCTGTTCCACAGAGCTGTTAGATCAGTCCAAATGTATAAATCATCCAGGATCTGACACACTCATTTAATCTGGGGGGCCCGGGTGCAGCAGCGGGCCTATTAATTGAAAAATCCCTGCCCTGTTTGCCGAGTAGTAACATTCAGCCTTTTTTTATTTTACTTTTTATTAACATGGATATTCTGTATGATTTCCCTCAGTAACCTGGCTGCCGAAGCTAGCACTTTCTCATTTATCATCATATGTTTGTCAATCTGTTGAATTCTTTCAGTCAGAAGTCCTTTACGAAAATCACTCTGCATATTAAGAAAAGGAGGCGCAAGGTGAGCCAAACCTAACCCTATCCTCAGTGCAGCCGTGGTTCCAACCCCGGAGCCTGTGTTATTGTTTTCCATCTGTGATATAAAGTAACAGGTACTTAATGTACCAAAAACAATTTGTACAGCAGTTCTTTTTCCCCATTGAAGGCGTGCACGGCTCGCTGAGGGCTCCCCTTATCTCAGCGAGGCTAATCCATTTTCACACTGCGCTCCGGCGCTCTCATTTTACAGCTGAGGAGCTCTCCGGCTCCACGCTGGGCCTGAAATGGGACCCTAGTCACTGTGGCCCCTTGGAGTTTGCGTAGGTAAGTGTGCAGAACAAATGCTGAAAAGTCTTTAAAAAGTTAAAGGGACTAGTTTGGCTTCTTTTTTTCTCTCTCTCTCTCTTTCTCTCCCTCTCTCTCTCTCTCTCCCACCTGATCACCTACATTTTTCCTGCATTTCACAGCGTGAGCTGCTGCGCTCCAGCGCTGTCACAGGAGAGTGTTTGTAATTGGAGGAACATGCAGAAACTCAAAATCATGCATATCTGTGTGTTATTCTGTGCTGGTGTATACTTATGAACTGTTTTATTTTACTACTTTTTTTTTGTGAATGTACTGTATGCGAATGTGAATCATTCACAGGTGTTACTGCGATCTATTAAAGTGTATGTGACTGCGTAAAACTGATGTAGCAGGTCTCAGTCGAGTCAATTCACTTGTGCAGACTGATGCAAAGCCACTGTTTGTAAAAAAAAAAATTAAAAAAAAAACAAAATGCATGTATTAATACCAGATGTGTAAGCTGCTGCATGGGCTACGTCAATGGGAACAAGTGGGATTGATTGTGGTTTAAAATGATTACCACAAAACTTGATGAATCAGTGTCGCAGATGCCAAAAAAAAAGCCAGGATGTAAAGAATCAGGGAGATCAGTTATTCTTCAAACAATTACCCAAATATGATTTGCTGATTGGATCTGAAATGCAAAACCTCCTTTGGAAAAAGGCCGAGCAAGTCCGTTCCCCACATGAAAAATACACAAAAAGGCAAACAATGTGCATTACACCAGACTCTGGCACGGCGAAAAGCTGGAAAGTCTGTTGCCTGATAATGATATTGTGTTCCCACAGCTTCCACGTGAATTACTATCTAATGGGGGCCCTTCTGGTGGTCTGGTACCATGGGTGCTTGATTCAAGATCTTCCTTGGGCGTCTTTGTTTGAGACAGTCAGCCAAGACTGACAGGGATCATCCAGGTTCAGGGGTGTGTAGGGGGGATAAAAGAAGAATAAATATGTCCTTTCAACACCAGTTTAATTGGACATAACACATTTGACATCTTAGACAATATTGGGTAGAATACAAAATCCATTTGCCTATCAATAAAAATTACAAAGTTAAAATTAAGGTGCACGGTTTCTAAAGCATGTGTGAATGCAGGTGTGAAGGCGCATGAATTCACAAATGTGACTCTCCCAGACTCTCTGCGTATTTTATTTCTATTATTTGTAGAATCTGCTCGTATTTCAGTGAGAAACTGTCTTGATTTACTTGCGAGTCGTGCACCTAACCCTTCGCTATCCCATCATGCCAAGTCATTTAAGGCATCTGTGGCCTCTCTGGCCCAGCCTCTGCAGCCCCATCAACCCCCCACCGAGGCACGCAACCGCGCATGCCCACTTGGCTGGGCCAGTCGGGAGGGCAGCCGGGCCAGGACTCCCAGGACTCCCAAGCATCCAGAGCAGCTGGAAGTCCCATCTTCCCGTCCTGTTTCTCAGGAAAACAATCAAAACACAGAAAAAAAACCCGATAATAAATCAGTCTCAGGCTCTATCTGGGAAAAGAAATGGGGCTCAGTTGAGGAAAATGGTGTTTGAAAACTGAAAACAATGAATTTTCTTTAGCAGTTTCAAGAAAGCGGGTTAGACAAATGGCTTTGAGATTGTGGGTGGGCAGAATGAGGGAAAACCTACTATAATGGCTCCTTTGAACATGTACAACAACCGTTAATGGTAATAATAATAATGTTGTAATATTTTTTTTTTCAAGAAACAGCATTATAAATTGAGGACTTCTTAATTACTGTAACTGTGTAATAACTGCCATAACTCAGACCTACAATTTATTTAAAGGCCGAGCTGAGGTAATGGGATTACCTCTGGATTGTGCGATTGCAATTGTGCATACATGAATGCACAAGTCTGCTGATGTGATTCACAGTTCAAACTTACTTAGCCTCATTGAGTTAACCCCTCTAACCTAAACAACTGTAATGGAGAACACGAAAAATCCCCTTTTCTTTGCCTCTCTCTTCTCGCACCCCACAAGCACACACACACACACACACACACACACACACACACACACACACACACACACACACACACACACACACACTGTTTAGTCTGACCACCCCAAAGCTAATGCAGTTGACTCAGAAGGTCATCTGCAGTTCACCGTGAGGTTAGAGATAAAGAAACAAGTCTTCTCTTTTTTGTGTTTGCTCTCGTCTTCTGGGGATGACAATGGAGAAGAAAAATAACACAAAGGTAGGAGGAGGCAAGACAGATGTGAAGACTTGTTAAAAGTGTCCTCATGGTTTTATTGTAAGGACATGTGGAGATTGTTTTGAGAGTCATCCAGACGTTTCAATTTGAGCTGTACGACTTCACAAGTAAAATCAGATTGCAAGATTTTCTTAAAAAAGAAAATTCTCACCACACTGGTGTCTATTTAGGTGGGCTCGCCACTGGGCCCAAGTGTTTACGCTAAGATGAGCTGGATTCTTTCTTTCTAACTCACTTGGAGTGATTTGGAGTTTGCTCTCTCATCCATGTAACCAACGCTGAGAGGGGCCAAGCTAGACTGCGTCTGAATGGGCCTCGGAGGTGCTGGAGGAAGAGATTCATAATCACAGGCGAGATGACAGGTGGATCAAATTTCAAAACTTTTTTTTTTTTGTGCGAGCGGTGACAGGCTATCAGTCAGCAGGCAAAGATGGTGTTTTCTTAACCCGAGAGTTGCATTAAGTTGACATCCTGCTGTGGCGGAACTAGGTGACATATTGATGTGGAGGAAATATAACAGGCGGGAAGCTTTAAGGGCTTGGCAGAAAAAGAAAAAAAAAAAAAAAATTACAAGGAAGAGGGGTTTGGGGGGGTTTTATGGGTAACAGTCAAACAAAGCGACCATCTTTATGGTCTGTCGGTGGATATCCCTGCTTCAGCTCTGCAGAAGCAATGCGGGGGGAACGGTGCTGCATTTAAATAAAAGTGCAATAGAACAAAAAAAAAATGAAAAGAAGCCACAAAGTGAAATCAACGATGCTACTGTCAATCATGATGATATAAAAAAAGGACAGTTCACATGAACAAAAACAACCTTTTTTTATCGATTAATACATGGTAAACACCAAACAGACACCCTACAACAATTTTTCAATTTAGAACTTGAATGGCGATGAACCCCCGCCACCCCCACCCCCACCCCCACACCCGTAAGCCAAGAGAGTATATTGGTGAGGCGGACTAAAACCCATGCATCAAATCAAAGTGGAGAGTGTTACCATAAGCGTGAAGACAAACCGCTCTCACGTTTCTAAGTACAGAAGTCTATGTTCAGTTACTTTGTCACAAATCACTGCAAGGCTTCCCTCCCAATCCGTCATTTCAGGATTACCGGGAGTTTGTGCGACGCTGCCATCGGCACACAAGCCTGTCACCTGCTCAGTGGGGGTAATAATTGCTATGAAATAGCGTTATGGACAGCTGAAAGGTAAGTGCTCTGATTGACTGGGAATCCACTCCGAGGATTCCTGTTTTACACTTTGTGAGGGTACTCGGTTGCTCCTTTGACTCCGCGCTCTTTATCATCTCTTCCTCCCCCCCACCCTCAACACTTTTTCTTTTTAGTGCTACGGATTTGTTGTCGTGGAAGCCTTACAATCTTGCTGACACATCTGTCAGAAAATGATTTTTTTTTTTTTCTTCTTTTCAGCCGGTGCTTGATTGACTCCATTCGTGGGGTGTAACTCTATCAGAAAATGCCAGTCTCCTGCTCATTCACTCATCCTTTCTCTGGCTGGCGGAGTGGAGAATCTGACAGAGGAGCGATGAGATAGAGATGGGAAAGGAGAGGATCGATGCAATAACGAAACCAAAACCCTCATTAAAATATCAGGTATATACTAGGTTTGATATTTTGACTCCTGCCATTGTTTCCTTTCTTTAATTCGTGTCATTCGCCAGAGTGCATTCGGCACTGACAGGGCAACAGATGAGATTGAAGATGGGGAGCCCGGGCCGAGAGTGAGCGGTCACGCTGCATGGCGACGCGAATAGAACAAACAGGCGTAGAAATCTGTACTAGGCCGAGATGTGCATAGCAAATCACACGCTACACGACATGCATCTGACAGTGAACAAGAGGAATTTGCTGCGCTCGAAAGTTGGGGAGCGGATGGAAGGAGGAGGAAAGAGGGAGACAGAGCGTCACTTGTATGTAGTCAAGTCTGAGAGGTGAAATGACGTCTTTCGTGATGATAACAGATGTCTTTAGGCGTTAAATGTACGCTGAAGTTGACTGATAAAATGAGTTCAACAAAAGACAGAGAAAGGTCTTACAGCCAGTGGTGGGAGGAATATCCAAATCCTTACTGTATAAGGATCTGGATACTGTAAGTAAAAGTACTAATACCACACTGTAATAACAATCTGTTACAAGTAAAAGTCCTGCATTACAAATGTTAAGTAAAAACATGTAATCCTCACCAGGAACATGTAGTGTCTAAACAGTTCTGTCAGTCAACTAAGTTTTCAATGGGCTTATCATTTCAGCTGTACTTGTATGTACAGTATATGTATTGGTTGGTAGTTTAACTTATAATGAAAAGATCAGATTGTATAACCTACATGTGTTTCCTGTGCATCTTAATTAAAAAGTAAGTAAAGCTGTTTAAATATTTCTCTTTGAGATATGGTATGCAAAGAAAAGACAAGTACGGTATTTGACTAAATGTACTCAATTACATTCCACTACTGCTAACAGCCACATTCTGAATTTGTTAAACGGTATCGTGGGAGGGGAAAAAGGAAAAAAAAACATGCCTCTCCCTCTGATCACGCAGTTGATATTTGCGCCTTAATGCAGCAGCTGGTCTTAGTCTCTCAAAAAGACACGAGCAGTGTCCTCCAAGCCTCGCACACTCTGTTCTATGGCTTATCAGTCGGGAAGCCAGAGGAGCTGTCCAGTCTCATTCTCTCATTGGAGAGCACACGTCAGGACCTATTTGCCACTGGTTACTTTGAGAGTGACATCAGTGATGACCTCTTGACCCCCTGGCTGACGGAGAAATGCTTCTGCAATAGTTTTCCATTACAGAGGCGAGAGAGCACGGACACCAGATGGATATGTTGAAATGGGAAAATAGGAAAACTGGAAAAGGCATTTAGACCTGTGTTTGACCTATCATGTTTCAGTTTTGTGCGGGAGGCTTTTATGAAATGAGTATTTGACCCATAAACAAAGCCTTTGTCATCTCCCTCCTGTGTTTACCATGACCGTCCACCAAAGGCTATTACAGAGAATAAAACAAAGGCCATTACACCATCACACACAGCTTCAATTCCCTTTGGTTTTTTTCCTCATTTTTTGTCTTTGATGACGCGTACCTGCTTGTCAGTCTGGCTATGTGTGAATCAGCCTTGAATGTATCTGTAGAGTTTCCAATTAAGGGACAAATTGTTGGGAGTGAGCTTTCGACATGCCTCTCAACATGTTGGATGCCAGCGTTTCATATAGATCTGAGCCCGAACTAAGTCAACGGCAATGTTTGTTCATCCTGGAGCACTCTGCTTGAGCTTGCCATTGCAGTTCTCCAATAGAATAAATAATATGAGGATACCAGCTGTATCCCAAATTGCATCATTTGAAATAGATGTACTGTACTGGTTCTGCATTAGCAAAGACAACAGAAAATACAATAAAAAATAACAGAATACACAATAAACATGATTTGTCACTGGGATGTATCAACGGAAATACTAGACTAGAAACATGTATTAGTGGGACATTGAACTAGCATGCTGGAGGGCGTTTTTTGACTTCAAATTCATTCAAAGAAGGCTTTTATTACGTGTACTGTACATCATGTAATGAAAACCTTGAAACCAAAACCCTAACCCTTGCCAAACTGGTAAAGCATTAGTTTGACATTTATGATACACATGTATTCAATTTCTTGCCAACAGTTATATGAGAAGATTGATACTATGCTTATGGCTGTGTGCTACATGGGAATCTACACGCTAGCAGCCAATCCTTAGCTTAGCAAAACGATTGATAATGGGTAAACAGCTAGCTTGGATCACTCTGAAGGTTAAAAAAAAAAGACCTTTGGACCGTAATTACTGCTGAGACTCCAGAAAGTCCAGTGTCCAGTTACTGCAAGACTGGGCCCAAGTGCCATAAAACCACAACTTGTGTGGCTCAGGAAACCCATTAATAACATCCACTAATAACAACACTAGATTTACAGTACTGGGATAAATGGGTGGTGATGGTGCAGTGGATATGACACATGCCTTTGGTTCACACTGCGATACATCAACCAATGTGTCCCTGAGCAAGACACTTAACCCATAGTTGCTCCAGAGGCGTGCAACCTCTCTGACATAAATACAGTATACAGCAATTGTAAGTTGATTTGGATAAAACTGTCGGCTAAATGGCATGCAATGCGTTGCAATGTAATTTCAAGAACAGGCAGTTTAATCTCTGTTCATGCTCACTTCACAAAATGATGTGATCTTTTTGTCAGATAACAACTGACATATGATTAAAGGTGAGTGTTTTTATTTTGTTTTATGCAGGAAAAAAAGGGCAGGCAGGTGAGCAAGTGAGGTGGTGTTGAGATCCAGGTTGCAGATGGTGGGTGGATTGCTGGGACACAGGAAAGACAAACAGGATGTAAGTTGAAAGAAACACTATAAACTTAATTCTGCCAGATGGACTTAGATTGTTTGTTGGCCGTAAGAGGAATAATCTGTCAGGGGAACGTCATAGTACTCTGCAAGATGGTTGATTTGCAATGATCGTCAGGTGTGTTGATTTGCAATGATTGTCAGGTGTGTCATTCTGCCGGAAGCCCAGAACAAAGGGGCTACCTACAGGCACACAAGAGGGAGGGGAAACACAGGAGACAACGGAAAGCTGCACTGATAATGACACTTTTGCTCCATTTTCACCAAGTCTGTCTGAGTAACATCAACCAAAAAGTATAATATTCCCCCTGGCAGTGTTGACTATGTCTTATACAGATTACATGACACGCCAGCTCATCCATCCAATTCCCATTTGTGACACTGCAATATAGTCTTTGACACTTGTAAATCCAATATGTGAATTAATAGCATCTGTGCCACTCTATCAAAGTGTGATTGACAAATTACCCGCTGTAAAGCATGAAGGAGAAAGCTAACGGTGTGGGAAGATGACCAATAAGAGTGCTGATTTATGTAATATGACAGCAATGCTTCAATGGGGGTATTTCTGCCTTATCACCCATTATGCTACCCCACACCTCATAAAGACATATGTCAGCAGGTGAAAGCTTTGCAGGTCAGTCTGAAGAGACGGTAAGCGTGCCATAGCTAGTCAGCCACCACTGCTGGCCTTTGCCTTCGTGATAAATTACATTTATGAAAGCAGCAATTACCTTATTACCCCGCCGCTCTGGCTCCCACTCACTAGCAGGATTCATCACGGCCCTATAATTTCATTCAAATTACCCATGAACCTTAGTCCGTAGTGTCAACACTAAATGCCATTGTGACCCTATCGAGTGTAAGTAATGTCATCCGTGGTCGGCACAGTAAAAGGTGAAATAAGCTGTTTCTTAAAATTAACATTAGAGGTGAATAGAGCGAGACAGATATTATAGGTATAACATGTTAAGAAGTGACATCCCAATCAATCAGGACCCACTGGAGGTATGATATGAGAGGTGTAGTTTGAATGCTGGTGTATGTTGAGATCGGCATGTGTGTAGCACCTGATATTGTGACATGGCCGTCTAGACCAGAGATCTCCAACAGGGGTTCCTCAAAGTTACTGCAGGAGGGCCACCAAATTATAAAGCTTGTAACGTAATGTTGTGGTAACTTATAATGAATTGAGCATATTATTACCAAATGTATCAGCCTATCCATTAAAAAACCACATTGATGCTATGGGTAAGGTAGCCATTAAGATCCACTGACACAGTTAATCCTAAGGATTAGCTGTGCTTTCAATTCAATGTCTAACATTAACATGATTCATAAAACATGCTTACAAATATCTTCCTAAGACCTTAGTATTGTATGCAATAAAACAGTATGTGTAAAGTCCCAGGGTAGCCTACAGGTTATTGTAGGCCCAGTTTAATATGCAACTTAATTTTATACAATACATTTACTTGGTGGTCCCTGAGCTCTCTGTCACTCAAGGGATACTTGTCTTAAAAAAATGACCCCTGCTCTAGACTATCTTCTCCATGAGCACCACAGGAAGCTATCTGAAGATTATTATTCCCCGATTCTCTTTTTCCACAGCCAAACTGACCTCCCCAGACCTCCCATCTATCCTCAGCCCAGCTACTCCCTGAGGATTCAAAGAGCAAACTAAGCGCTGGGCCGGTATGGGCCCTCCTATGGTCCACCATCTCTCGCTCGGCATGGAGGCGGTACTTCTGATTCTGCTTCCACACACAAACTCAAACAGAGCTATGAAATTTTATATTGCGCTAAACTCTTTCATGGCACATCAAAGGTGATCAAGTTGCAACAACTAAGTGATCTCCAGGAGGGGCCTCGCAACGTGAAAGTCGGAGGGAGCATGAAGTTGATTCCCTCACGCATTCATAAATTCATTAGTCTGAACTTTTTTCAGTGTATCACTTACATTAAGCCTCATTAACTTCTTTTTTCCTGCTTTATATTAGCTAATTAGCTCAGGGGTGGCCACAAATTAATTACCATCTTCTACAGCCTCATGCAATTGCATTGTGTTTATTTAGTCTCTCCTATTAACTTGTAATCTTTTCCTACTCGTAAAAACAGGCAATTAACATTTTTTGATAAACAAAAATGATGCCAGCTCAGGGATAATCAGCGGCTCTGCGTGTCGTCCTGACAAAATTACCCCGTCAGCTAATTTGACCCTCGAACCATCCTCAGTCCAGACCGGCTAGCGTGCAGTTGAAGAACAGCATGTGACAATTGTGTGACCTTTGTTTCCTTTTTACTCTTTTTTTTTTTCTTCAGCACTTCTTTCCTTGCACACTGTGCATTTTTGTGTGCAGCTGTCACCGATGCCAATCACTATATATATATATATATATATATATATATATTATATATATATATATATATAATATATATATATATATGTGTGTTTTAGAAAATGTTGATATCCTTTCTTCCTCTGCTATGGATGAGTGTGGCTACTAGTAATATGACAGCAGAACATTGAGTGCAGACATGCCGCAGAAGTCTTCAATTTTCCTCAGTGTATTTCAATAAACCAACACAATGACTGCTTCATTAGCCCATTGATCCATTAATGTAGCCATCATTCTTCCTCATATTCACTGAGCACAAACACTGATGATACAAAAGGTAACAGTAATGATAACTCCGGCCACGGTCGAATTCCTGTTAAGGCACCAGGCGCCTATCCGCTTTGATAAAGAGGCCCATTTATACGCTGTCTCCTACCACACGGTCATCCTTCTCCATATTCTGTGTATTGACCCGGGTTGTTCCTTTTATTACAAGCAGGTTTTTTATTGAAGGATGATTACATTGAATGATGTCAAGCGAGGGGAGAAAGGATCGACCAGAATAATGACGTTCCAGAGAGGGGAGAAATGGGGATGGGCGGAGGGGTCGATGGCTGCACTTGCCCTGTCTTTCTGTGTGGCCTCACAAATTGAGTCGCATCCTTGCTCATCCATTATTTAAGGCTGATCGGACTCTCTTGGCAACTATGGATTTGATAATCATTCCCATGTCCATATTAAATATGTGACATAAATATCACAGTAGGGGCTTGTCAATATGAGAGCAGCAGTGTGAAACCTGGGCGTAAAAGAGAAACTAATGTATGGATCTGTGGCAGAGAGTAGATGAAAATCTTGTCGGATGTTTTCCGGCTTCTGAGACTGTAGGGACTGTTAAAGATATTGGAATTGTACCACGTAACTACAAGTCCCCCCCCCCCCCCCCCCCCCCCCCCCCCCCCCCCCCCCACCGCAGCTGTCTAAGCAGGGAATGCTCCCTGCATGCTTTTTTTATAAATCCAACTAACCACTGAAACATTTAAAAAAAAACTATTTTCAATGAGTCCAGACAGGCATCTTCTTAATCATTTCAGTGACGTTCCTGCCCATTCTGCACAATTTTTATTTATGACCAAATACAGACCGTCCTCACCAAAAAAACGGCTGTATAGGTTGTCTGCGCAAGCAACTTATTATGGTCCATATTCACGAAGGGACTTTCACCCGGGACACCCTTGTTTGTGTCCTGTGTGAAACCAAAAGTCAATGTTGACTTATTCTAACTCACGTACATTAATTAACTTACATACCGTAGTTAATAACTAACATCAATCAACGTAACATAGCCTACTAATTAAATGTAACTTAAAAATACTCATTTGAACCCAAACTAAATACTATTGCGTACACAAAGTTTTTTTTCAAATTCACAATATTAACCACGTGTTTAAAACTACGACCATTTCCCATTGTGCGCCTGTCGCTGGTACTATATAACTTAATGTATGTAGTTTTGGAAGTCATTGGCAAACCACTTATTCTTATGTTTACTTATGAGGATATCTTGACCAAATACCATGATATTCCCATCAGTGTAAGCTTCACTTTGTGTTTATTGCTGATTAGCAAATGTTAGCATGCTAACAAGCTAAACTAACATGGCCACCATGGTAAATATGACCTGGTAAAAATGTTCATAGATGTGAGGCTACACAGGCACAGGCCCAACATGCCTGTGCCTGTGTAGCCTCACATCTAACAGCAATGATAGCAACAAAACATATATTTATTCATATAAAAATGTCTGTGTGGACAAAAGAACAATGTGCATGGGGAAAGAGAGGTAGTCGGGGTGTAAGTCACCACATAAATAAGGTGGAGAAAGGGCTGATAACAAGAACCAGCATCTGCCAGGCAGGCAGGCAGGCAGTATGTTTCCTTTCTCCACGGTGGACTCTTTGTCTCCTGTGATTTTCTCCAGCTGCTGGCCATGAATACTGGCCTATGCACTCTAGATTAAAGCACAACACATGTTTCTCTGCAGGCTAGACTATATATCATCCACTGATAACCAATGACAAACGCTCCAACACGTTGTTCCAGAGCAAAGACGGAGTGCCGATTAAACAATGGTTTGGATCTCAGCAGTTAGACTGACCAAAGGGCTTGTTAATTTATGGTGCTATCAATATATTTTATCTGAAGAGTGCCAATTTTTTTTCTTCACATTATCCTATGGTCTGTTTCATGTACACATTTAGCCAGTCAGAGTGTATTCAATTCTACTAGAGCTGAATCAAAATGGAAGTGTCCAAACCATTCTATAACCATTTCTCTGTAGCAGAACATAACTTTCTCTGACTTCATGAGAAAACCGTGCAGATCTCATCCTTTCCTGCTCCCACTTGGTCACCATGGTTGACCCACACCGGCAGTGGTTTATGTGCCCTGGCTTGTTGCGTGTTACAAGCGTCCTAAACTCGTCAGTCTACATATTTTGGTTTGGTTTGGCTGTTTTGTCAGTGATCTCGTTAGCTTTACTACGATGACAGTGAGGGTGAAGTCTGAGCTCTTCTGAGGCTAACTCTTATGTGCTTACATTAAACCTCTTGAGAATGACAGTACCAGTGCTGCTCAGTGAACAGGGTGCAGGTCTGTCGTCCTTTTTTTTTCTAGGTGGCCCTGTGGTTTGTTTTTTCCACCTTCACACAGCAAGGACATTACCTATTGTCATGTTAATGCAGCAAAATGTCAGTTTTTTGTAATGTTCTCAGGTGTAGTCAGCGTTAATGATTGGACACAGCTGTGTTTTACATTTTTTTCAAAGTTCACGTCATTTCAATTTCATTCACCTCTAACTTTTTTTTTAGCCCAAGTAGGAAGACTGGCTTGCACTTTGTGGGTTTCGTGCCCCTCTCACCAACAGGAAATGGAGGTAATCCCATCTTGATTCTTGATCTTGATTCATCTTGAGCTAAGTTTGGCAATGTTTTTTTTTTTACCCAATTGAGATTCAATGACAGCAAAGTCCACTGCTTGGATAGTTGGCCTGTCTTTGTGGTTGAGCTTCCCAAGTTGAAAAATGGTGTCCTCCTTCCGCCATCACAATCGTTATAAACAGCACAGTGTCTTCTATTAACCCTTGGGTTGTCTTCCTGTCAAAATTGAAAATCAACAATTTTGTTAACGCTTTTTTTCACGTTTTTGTCCCTTTTTCAAAACTTTTGACGCTTTTTTCAATGTTCAACACTAGGTAAATCTAACTTATGGTAATTTTGGGAATTTATGGTCAATAAACCACATTGTTAGTAATTATACCCAATGTTTGAGTTAGAAAACCGGAAATTAGGAATTGTTTGGACTAAAATTAAAGGAATGTATGTTGATGGATAATCACAGACTGGAATATGTCAACTTTTACTCAATACTATTTGGAAAGC
The DNA here is from genome assembly GCF_008692095.1 of Etheostoma spectabile. Lineage (NCBI taxonomy): Eukaryota > Metazoa > Chordata > Actinopteri > Perciformes > Percidae > Etheostoma > Etheostoma spectabile. The sequence goes on along the minus strand of NC_045738.1, from coordinate 28,403,894 downwards.
ACTTCAGTAGATATTTTCCAATGCTATAAAATTGAATAAGACATCCCAAAATTAAAGAAAGTTTCGATTTGTACTTGCCAAAGAGCACGTAGAATCAATCATGTTATTTTGGGTAATTACAATTGGGAAGTTAAAAAGAACATTGATATAGGAAAACAGATCTATTTGAGGGTTAGAACAAGGGGAGCTAGTTTCACATTCTGCACATTTTGAATAAACAGACCATGATCATAGTGGATATTTTGACTTGTCACACACAGTTGTAATAAGTTAGTAACATTCATCATGCCCTACATTCTATTCCTATACATTTATTTTATACACATGTATGTTTTCCTGGTTGACCCGTTTGTAAGTACCTGATCAGCGTCTTTTACTACTCCGCCAACTATTACTTGCACACCTAAATTGAACTGACCTTTGTCATCAGAATCAGAATCAGAATCAGCTTTATTCGCCGGGTATGAAGAAACATCCGAGGAATTTGACTTAGGCTGGAGCAAGCCTCCGGGCGGCAGCTATGGAACAGCGCCGCCACACGCTTTCTCGAAAAAGAAACAATGCAGACAGCAATAATATACAATACAACGTCACAACATAATGCACAAGACAACACACCTTTTTCATGTTGTGAAAACAGGTCTATTGAGTTCTTTCTCTGAATCAGGTGCTACATCACACATAACCTAAGCAATGAAACATCTTTACATCATCGTGCATACGAATTAGCATTTACTGTATGTGTGAGATGGTGCATCTTATTGTGTTTTTACTCCAACGTCATTGTTGTGTACCATCAAGAAAATTAAGAATTCACCAGACAATTACTAAAAAGCTATATCCTTTAACAGATCATTAGTTCATGAGCAACATCTCAAAAACATATTTTGATCATCACCTTGCATTCACATTAATATTCACATGACATTGTGAGCACACATGGGCCTATGCCTAAGCGTGTTGAATAGGTTTGTTTTTATTTCGTCAAAATTATGTCATTCTGTCAAGCCAACAGTAATTCAATGGATAGTAAAGCTGAAAAGACTTAACAAATAACTTTATTTTTTACTTATCCCTGCAGTGGGCATGCAGATTTCCCACTTTTCTTTATTATGCTATTTAATAGCATAAAAGTGCATTCCCTGCCAATGCAAATTAGAGAGATATTCAAGGCTTGCTAAATCATAAAACTCACATCTGAACACACAACAGTTGCATTAGTTAAGTTGGTGAACTCCAGTGTGACAGGTTTTATCTTTTTTTATCATGACGATACATGTCATGTCTCTTTGTAAGACAGAACAGAAGGCAAGTCCGCCCCTCTTTACCTTTCAGCAATGTTCTTATATTGTACTACATGCCTGATCATCTAATTTCAAGATTATGCATTTCATTAGGGTAATTTGTCTCAATTTTTACTCATTCTTCATATCCTGCTCAGCTGTCATGTCAGCGCTGTCAGCTTGGTTATTTACAGGCACTTAAAAATAGTCTGAAGGAGGAACAACAGATGTTTTGCCATGGAAACACTCAACAATGCTATTTTACAGGTTTTTTTTATTTATTTGCTTTACTTTAAACCACTACTGTATCACAGAGAACATTCCTCATAATAATGTAGTTCTGAAATGAGGATGCATAACACTTACCACGACAAATTATCAAGCTTTAAAGCTTTAGGACGCCGGTGAAATTTTCACATAAAAAAAGTAGACGATTTTCTCCGACCAGCCACATCCTTCGCTTTAATGAGAGCACCCACTGTCATTGTTGCATCAGGATAGAGGTAAGTATCAGTGGAGCAGGGAAAACAAATTCAATAATAATTAACTTGGGTCATCTACTCATCTGCTATGGCTCATAAACCTTGGAGAAAATTTCCCCCGGAACTTTTGCAAAACCTTAAAGTCTCCCACATGCCTGCGAGAGATTCTTTACACAAACCAAACTCAGCTTTCAGCCCATCACCCACTTCGCGCATGCCAATATCCCTGATATAGCATGTCTAACTCCTGTGAATGCAAACAACAGGCTGCTGAGAATTGATCCCTAATCTGAATCCGAATCCGATTCAGCTTCATTTGCCAGGTATGAGGAAACATACGAGGAATTTTTCTTTGGAGCATCGTTACTCACACTGTGCTTA
>NC_045738.1:28400222-28401738 GCF_008692095.1 Etheostoma spectabile | reverse complement strand
AAAAACAACCAAAACAAAAATATACACACTAATATGTACACAATATATACATTCTCTAAACAAAAACAATATAGAGGCATGAGTGCAATGAAGAGTTTATTGAAGAGTTCAATAAAAAATATTTAAATGTGTAGCATAGTGCAAAGGATACTGGAATAAATAGTATTATGTTATCATAACAATATGAACAGTATGAACAGTATGAACATTATGAAGAGTTTTGAAATAGGAATTGAGAATGATGAATGAATAAAAAATGTTAAGTGAGATGTGAGAATGGGAATGATGAGTAAATGGTAAATAATAAGTGAGATATGAGAATGAGAATGATGACTAATACTATATAAGTGGAATAATAAGTGGAACCAGTAAACAGGTACTGTGGAGACAGTGTTACTGGGTTATTGACCAGAATTGAACATGACCTAATATTGTGTATGTTCCTCTGGATACCTCAGACCAGAGGTTAACCAAATATTTTCAGTCATTGTTAAAATAGATTCAGTCAGTTCAGTGTATTGAATGTGTTCTTAAAATCCTACTGTCATGAAGGAATATGATCTATATTAATGTGAATGAGTTGTTTCTTTAGTAGTGATAATGGCCTAATGTTTTATATATGTGTTGTTTCTTTGCTTGTCATTTAAAACTAGTGTGTTACTTCTGTCTCCCCCCGTTAGGAATTCTAAGTAATGACAACAAAACAGTTGGCGCGTCCACATGATACAAGCCGCCGTGATTCCGCAGCACCCCCAACCCTTCTCCACACAGTTGGTAGTAGCCAAGGAGTACGTGGAGGATTAAAAAAACACGATGGACTCATCAGAAGAAGTAATTATCGTCACTCGAGTTTCTGTGAATTCAGTGAATGTCGCCAGAATCAGTTTCTGAACACAGCCATACTGAAATACAGACAGAGTTTTGTGGGGTTGATGGTTTTATTTAAATTTGGATCAACTCATTGGGAGATGGCTTGAATGTAAAAGACGTCCGTTAATATTTAAAAGTTACGCACTAAAGCTTTAACTTGACTTGCTAATTTCCAACACATTCTTACTCCCATCTTGGAAAAATACGGACGCTTGGTCAGGTGCCTCTGTTGTTGTTATTGACGCTAAAAGTCTCCTTTAACGTCATATAACACGCTTTACCTAAACACGCTTGGTCGGGACTAATTGGCATCCCTTTTAACGCGTTTGGTTGGGACTTTAGGCATTCCTTATGACGATGATAGGTAAAGCAAAAGCTTGTGGGTGGGCTTACGGTTCCGTGACTTGCGGGAACAGCGCGGTTGGGTTTAGGGAATGTCGTGGGTGGGGAAACGGTACGGTGACTCCCGGTTATGGGCCGGTTGGGTTTAGGGAAAGGTTGTGGGTGCGCTACGCTTCCGTGACATGCGTGAATAACTGGCCGGTTAAAGAAGAAAGCGGCTTCCCTGACACGCGCCAATAACAGGACGTTAAGGACACATGCGGGACACAAACCCTGTTCTCTTGGGTGAAAGTCCAGTGTTTGA
>NC_045738.1:28388569-28400212 GCF_008692095.1 Etheostoma spectabile | reverse complement strand
CCCCCCCCCCCCACCCGCCTCCCTATGCCGAATTTCCCCTTCACATACTACTTGCTAAACCCTCTCCCCATTACGTTCTACACACATGCCGTAGGGCACCTTTTTTGCATCAGACGCGGAGAGCCACTGTCCAAACATCCGTATTTTACGCGTTCAGAGTGCGAATGGGTGGTAGTTTCAGACAACATGACTCCAGAAAAAATGTGTGTTTACCAATGATTTTTAGCAATGACTACTAATGTAAACTTGATTTGTCTACTGCATCAACTTACCTGCTATGTTGTACCTCGTGTAAAAAAACTGACATTTCAAGAGGTTTCTACACAAATTTCTAGTAAAGTCAACTACTTTGGGTTAACAGTGCGGGATTCAGGCTTTAAAATATGGTGCAATGGATTTTTGATAGACTGTAAAAAGAAGAGGGTATTGTCACCAGGATGGCAGCAGCTGGATGTTGGACAACCGGTTTGCGTTTGGCATTCTGTCACCATCTTGGTTCTTCCGAGCCAGAAGTGACCATATTTGGAAGCAAGGGTGGAGCTGGGGATGGGCGGGGCGGGGTGGATCTGACTGAGAACCCAAGGAAAACGTCGTGGACGTGAGTTGTCAATCACAAGGTGTTCTCAAGCATACCCTGTTTTATCATCTATTTTAATTTAATTAGACCATCATTTACAAAATGAACATCATGCTGAATTCAAGAAGACTTTAAACTATTTTGATTAATACCAGAAACACATTATGAAAAGGATTAAAAGGTGCCGTAGGTAGGATTATGAAGATATAGGAATTTCTCCTTTCCGATAAAGCCACTCACCCCACAAGGGAGATCTGCGCGCGATAGAGCGGGGTGGAACCTATCTGCAGCTTGGGTGAAAGGAAGGGGGAGGGGAGGACGCTATGAAATTTGTGTGCATGAGCAGTGATTGACACACAGTTAAACCCCCGGATTTTTGCAGATTGCACTACAGGCTGTAGGAGGAGCCAGATTTTTTTTAAAGTACCTGCTTCATGTAGTTCTACTTGAACATAGGGTCAGTTTCAGAAAATACGAGTTAGTTTTAAAAGTTAGTTTTATAAGGCTTACCTACTGCACCTTTTAATGAGGGTAATAAAGCAACTGAGAAGTAGGATCATTTCCTCCTACACTTTTATACAATCGGAGTTCTTTTTGCAACCAGTGGAGTCGCCCCCTGCTGGCCATAAGAAATAATGCAGATGTAAAGAACAGTCATTTTTCACTTCCTTCCAAATTCAGTCTAGTTAGATTTCCGTTTTTGGTGGTGTATAGCAGTTTGAGAGGTCTAATAGGATGTTGTCCCCAAATGTAAGTAATGTCATTATGTAAATACCACACTGCACATTGACCTGCTGTCAACTAGTTTAAAGCAAACACAGGCATGTATACAGTATGTATGTGTTATTTCACTGAAATAACAATTTTATTTTAGTGTTTTGTCATATTTCTACATGGGTTTTAGTACTGTATGGTAATGGGAAAAGCAGTATATTTATAGAGTGATTTAAAAATGTATACACTTACAACAACAACAATAGGAAATAGTTGGGTAAAAGCATACAGGTTTTGGAAAAAATTACAATAAACCTGCACTACTGATCAATGTTTACGATCCCAGCACTTAACAAACTTGGTTATTGACAATCACACAAAATAGCTTTACTGTGTGTTTTGCTATGACGATTAACTGTAAATCTGGGTTGGTAACATAGAAAAGAATACGGCCGAGAGGGGTGAAAGTGTTAAGTGTTTCTCTCCGGTTACTCTAGCTACATTTGGCACTTGAAAACCACTTTCTCTTCTTTAAATTTCTACTACTATCTTTTACACTCACCCAGACAAAGTGTGGGCCCTTCAGTGTGCCGGCTCTGTTGTTGTGTGTCGTATGAGCTGCTCTCTATGCCGGCTGTCAGCTGGCTGTAGAGCTAATATCAGGGCTGCCTCTCTGGCTGGCAGACCCAATCAGACTCTGGAAGCTGGGCTGATTGGACTGACATACTCCATCAAACCCAGCATCAAACCGCCTCTGAACATACACTGGGGTCTGACTGCTTCGGACATCACGAAGTAGGCCGGTGCAGGCTTTGTTAAACAATCCTAATATAGATCACAGAGGTTTCTTTCTCACCGCCTCACCCTGTAGAATTTCAGGAGTTTTAGAGGCCTTTTTAGAAGAAGTCTCAGGTTATTTATATTGCAGGGAAGCTAGTGCACACACTTTGGTTGCAGAGCAATTATTAAAAAGGTTTGAATTTTTGTTCTCTTTCTGTCTAGTTTCAAAGCATCCAGTCAGATCTTCCAGACCTTTGTACCATGTAGTATTCAATATCAAAGCATGTGGCATCAAGACGTGCATGCTTTGAACTGCTTTTAATCCGAGTACCTCGACTAGACGTACCGCACTTCTCAAATAAAACTTAGTTTGACATAATTAAGTATTTCATATAATTGGGTTGACTTTAATCATCTTTTAATCACCCAAATATATTCTAAAATTGCAATGTTTATGAGAACATGGGATTTTTGTGGGAACGATTGCAACCCTAAAAGCCTTGGACAAACATGTTGGCCCTTCTAATTATCTAGTATAGTTAAAGAAGTACACTCAGCGTGTGTGCTTGCGTGCTTCATTCATTTCCGACTGGTGAGGAGGATAAAATGTAGCTTAAATATGTCAGACTCTGCTTGAGGAGGTCTTCAGAAATAACACTCCCAATCACCGGAGTCCTTGCTTTTTGTTTCTAAATTCCTAAAAATGAATCTATTGCTTTTTAGAAAGGCAAAAATTGAATATTAGCGCTCAAAGCCACAAATTGCAGACACCTTAATGGAGCATTTGTAAACACTTTAATTGTCATGCTTCCACTGACAAGCTGTGGCGCCAATAATACGCCGTCCCCTCTAAAGCTGAAGAGGTACGCCAATCATGGCGCCATTGTTTCTAAAATAACAACAATATGGATTGAAATACATGAGTGTTGCTCAGACAACATTTACCTCTCGACTGTGCATCCGTTATGTGGCAATTTATAACCCATGGGGGTCCGACTCGGAAACTGTAGCGCCTGCTTTACAGAGCTGAAGCAACTGCTCCCGAGGACGCATCACATTGGGTGGTGTCAGCACGACTAACCTCCCACAACATGACAGCCACAGACACATATAATTAGTCTTTTTCCCATATTCAATAAGGGTGACAGTCAATGCAAGGGTGTTACTTGACTGACACTGGAGCAGAGGCAGATGGGAACAGAAGAAATCAGTCACTCAGAACTAACAGTAATAAGATATAGGATACAGGATGAGATACAAGATTTAACAACCCGTTCTCACTTTGATTTGGTCAGCGGCTCTCAGAGTCAGATACGATGCAAAAAGCAGCCTTCTGGGTGTGTGTGGAACGCACCGGGCAGAGAGGCAGCTCGACCACGCTGCTGTAAGATGACATAGTATTGAAACGGCAATGGTAACGAGTGGTGTGAAAGACTGAAAATCTGTGTATGGAGGTTGGTTTGGGTGGTGGATGGGTCAAACGACACAGGGCGTCTCACCCAGGAGACCGGGGTTTGGGTCTCGTTCTTGTCCCGCGTGTCACTGAAATGTAAATTTTATAACCCCACCCACAATCTTTTCCTGGACCTAACATTCCCGTTCTTTTTTTCCTAAATCCGACTGTCTTGTTCTTGTCCCACGTATCATACAAACAAACCTTTTACAACCCCCCTCCAATGAAATATCCATTATATTTTCATAACCCTACTGCCCCATTCTTGTCCCGCATGTTACTTAAACGTACGTCCCGACCTAGAGCATCAAAAGTGATGCCAATTGTCCTGAACAAGTACATGTAGATAATGTGTGTTTAGATATGACTCTAAAGGAGACTTTTAACGTCAATTACATCAACAAAGGCACATGTCCATGTGTCCGTGTTTTACTGGATGGGAGTGAGAATGCGTTGGATATACTGTAAAGCTGACACATTCCATCCACTAGAAGACTCTGAAAGACTTTAAAATGACTAAAGTCTAACACCATCTCACATCTAAAGTCAATCTGTCATATTTTCACTGAGTTTTTAGTTACAGACTATAAGATTTTACTACCAAGACTTACCACCAAAACTTAGAGCACCCAATAATATCAAACATGTTTGATTTTGTCGGAATGTCACAGGACTCTAAGGTTGTTATTACGATGTTGCGGAATCGCTTGAAAAGTCGTTTTGTAAGGTAAGGTCGGCATAAGGCAGAAAACACAGAAGCAATAAAAACAAAGGGGAACTGTAAAAAGGGACGAAAGCATCATTACATGAATGCAAGTCTGTAGAAGTACACTTAAACAAGGTATTTAAAAGATAAGCCCCTGATTGCAAAGTAGCAATGATGTCCTGTTTTAAATTCCTCCCATATAAAAAGGGCCATGATGACCTGCTGTATTGCTTGTTGTCTTTTCATTCTCCAAGAACGTGTGAAATAGAAAGGGCCCAGGACACAATTATATTTTCATTCCTCCTAGTGGCAATTGATGCACTGAAGGCGGGGTTGAATTAATGATACATTTATTCATTATCATTTTAATATAGCCACAGTGCACAATCAGCTGCAATACAACGAGACCGAGCTGAGAAAACAAATTAGCAGGAGAGCCTAAGGAATATTTTTTACCCTCTATTCTGCATCCTCGTGGCATATGGCTACCTATTTGCAACAAGAGTTCATTTGCAGATATATAAAGAAATCAGCGCAGAGACAAATAAAATTATGTAATAAAACTCAACCGAGAAGAAATATTGCCAGTGAAACATATGGCACTGTCAAAAATTATCACTTGAGACACTGAACACAAAATACTGGCAAGTACAATTTTAACACGTTCCACCCTAAATGAATTAATTCACTTCATTATAGAGTAGAAAGGTAGGAGTTATAATGGTCTCAATTAGAGCGAAGCCATAAAGCGAAGAGAATGTATATGTAATTTCTTTTAATTTAGCTACCATCTGTTAGTTGCATTTCAACGCACTGTAATATTTAGCTTTTCATTTGTTTTTCTTTCAGGGAGACAGTTCGTTGTGTCTGAACGTAAGACTGTTTGAGTACAATAGGGCCAAAAATGAATGCTTCCTTATACAGTATGTGTGTATGGAAGCCTTTTGGAAAAAAAAGAAGAATCCTATCATACATTTTAAGGTAACTGGTGTACTTACGGAACTCATCCTTACCCAGTAGAAGTGTATATATATATAAAAGGGAAGAGAGTTACTGTATGCAGCGGCATAAATACTACAGGGTTACGGAGTGTGTTTCATCTGGCTCAACTAATAAAAAACTCTCTCAATAGTTCTTTAGAAGCCTCTCAAGCATATGTCTCCTCATCTGCTTATCTTGGCAAACACTTGGCTGAGTACATGAGGGGCGGATGGAAGGAGAGGAAGAGTTGAGTCGACTCCTTTCCCTGATGGCCTCGCAGGCCCCGCTGCCTGGCTCGGCTGCTTCACACAGAGCTAGTGCTCTCCCCAACATGCCATATGGGAGCCATAGCGCTTTCCTTTATCATCTCCCCTTTTTTTATGCCTACTGGTTGTGTGGCTGCCTTTGTTGTTCAGGAATAATCAAATGTTGATAGCATAGTACAAATGGACCATTAAGTATGTGAGAATGCTCTATGGAGATGGAGCAGATAAGAGAGCAGGAGCCAGGCAGTCTGCCACGTTCAATAGCCAGCCTAGTGGTGGTGCTAATTTGATTATAATATAGTCATCTCCGAAGATTAGAGCTATTCAATTAAATATTCTAATTAACCTGAAGTATTAGGCAAATGATGCTAATTACAAATATCCTCAAGAGAGCCGGCTGGATGAAAGGCTCGTCTCACGATTGATACTTCAGACCAGTGTCTCGTAACAAGATGTCCTATATCATAGACTCGGCGAATATTAAATTCCTGGCTAATTTGCCTCATCCCCATTTGTTTAATGGCATTTGCATTTTGTTTGAAATTGTAATAAACATGTGTACCAGGCTCTTAACTTCACCGAGAAAGTGCACTCTTGGGGTAGCTTAGTATTTCTGTTTACACAGCTCCCCGGAACATTCTCTCTCTCTCTCTCTCTCTCTCTCTCTCTCTCTCTCTCTCTCTCTCTCTCCTCTCCCTCTCTCTCTCCTAACACATGCACACATAAACAAACACACACACACACACAAGCCTGGCCCATTAAACTCAAAGTGCTTGCACTGACTGCAATGTGGCAGCGGTATTTTCAGGCCCGTGAACAACTAATAAACAATATTATTGTCCATTTCAAGTGTGTTTTTCGAATAATATATTGATTTATGAGGGGGTATATCTTATAATTTTTTATAATTTGCATTATTTCCCACGGAGTTGATGCCACAGTGTGTGTGAGAGAGCTAGATAGGGAGACAGAGACAACTCATTGTAGAAGCAGCCAGCTCGCGCCACAATGCTTTGTCTAAAATCATGAAATCATCATATTTGACAAAGGTTAGAGGAAAAGCAAAGCTATCATGGTAGAGAAACATGTAGGTGCCTTCAGTGATTACTTTATATTCATAGTTTTTCCACTCCAAGGTCCTGAATATGTCATGTGCATAATGCCGGCCCTCAGTGTGGCATTATAGTCACTCGGAGCAACGTGTTTCAATAAGGCAATTTTCAAACTGCCTAAGAATATCAGCGGGGCGCCATTCTCAACAAAGACAGAGTATGACATGTTATCCAAGCATACATCTGCAGGACAGAACTATACTTTATTAAAGGAAAATAGATCTTGCAATGTTTTGACAAGCAGAGGCGGGAGGAGGGGCACAGGGGGATGCAGGGTGGAACGGGCGGGGGGGTGGGTGGGTGGGTGTTGAAGGCAACAGAAGAGGTTTGATTCATGGTTTGTGAGCAAGGTTCACGAAAAGGGTTAGGTAAAGAAAAGTGGGAAAAGCAACTCATGAAGATCAAATACATGGAGGTTGTGAAAGCCACCACAACAGTTCTGACTAAATGTGATTGTCTCATCTTTGCTACACAAATCACAGCATGACAGAGGATTTGCGGGGGGGGGAGGAAAAGGGTGAGATGAGCCCTTACTTGTATCTAAGCAACCATACACACAATAATCATGTGATCGTGGATGATGGAGAAGACCACAAACTGTGACACATATTGGCTAAAATGCGCCACTAACAATGCAGGAAGTTGCACCAACTTATCCTCGTCTGTATTTTTACTTGCCATAAAGGCCACCAAAACCTTAAATATTAACTCATAATTTCAAATATGTACACGTTTCTTTGTAAACGTAGCAATGATGGAAAGTAACAAAGTAAATATTCACTCCAGTACTGTTCCTAAGTACAATTTAGATGTACTTGCGCTTTACAATACTTGAATTCAGTACTTATATCATATACTTTACATACTTCACACCATTTCAAAGGCAAATTGTGTACTTTTGACTTGACAATATTTATCTGGCAGCAGCATTTTTCAGATAGTATATGATGAGCCTATAACATACCTTGCATTGTTAAAGCAGTCATTTTTATTACAAGTTTTGATTGCCTCTTCCAGATCTCATGGCGTTATTTCGGTTAGCTAGCTGTTCCTCTCTTCACTATCTGCACCAAACAGCAGACAGACACAGCTAGCAACCAGCTGGTGGACATAGTGTCACGGAGACCTAAGCTCAGCCACAACCTTTCCTTTAACCTAAAGCGTCAAAAGGGACGCCAATAGTCCCGACCAAGCGCGTTTAGGTAAAGTGTGTTATATGACGCTAAAGGAGACTTTTAGCGTCAATGACAACAACAAAAGCCACCTGACCAAGCATCTGTATTTTACGAGATTGGAGTGAGAATATGTTGCCATTTAGCAGCTAAAGAATCAGATATTTCCTGCCCGTTGGTTGAGACCAAAATCTGAGCTAAAAAGAAGGTAAATGTAGGACTTACATTCACCACGTGGCCAGAAACATGACTCCAAATCAATGCTATCATTGCTTAACTTCTGGATGTATGAATGACAAAATGTTTTTGCTGCCCTCGATTGGCCCCAAGCAAATATGTAACAGGTTCAAAGATTTAAGGATTTTGGCTTGTGGAAAGGAAGTAGAGTTCAGGCCCTTTGTCATGTTTCAGATGCTATGAGTTTTATTTTGACCAAAAAGCAAAGTTTAAAATAATGAAAAAAAAAAAAGTATACCAATTTGCACTTTTACTTCAATAATACTCATAATTGTAATGAAGCATTGATGTTGATAAGTTGCATGCTCAGCTAAAGGAAATGCACACCTCTTCATGCACTGCATTGTAGTACCACAGAATGTACCTCAGTGTCCTCACTTCTTCGTCTACCTACAGCTATACTATGGCTGGCTTTGGAAAATACAATCAGAGACAAAGGCAAAATGTTTTATTTCGTATTTCTTTTAAATGGCTACAGGCATCCCCATTCTCCAGCATGCTATTCAGCACATATCACCCTTGAGCTTGTTGGATGTTTGATACAGCGACTGTATTTACTACTGGGGGATATCATATGAGTCGGGCTAAGCCGGGAGGGATGATATCAGCTTTTGTTTGAGCCTCCGCTACGTGGAGAGACAGTCGTAAGTACTGTACACCTGTCTCATCAGGAGAACCATGCTGTTGACCCAGTGTATTAGCCTGGGCCTAATCCTGGCGGATCTGAACAGGCTTCCCTAAGCCTCTCATATGGATAAGTCTTCCCCTGAGCCAGCATGACAAGGCTGTAGCACAATGGAAAACCGGGCCGCACTAACACATCATTATGCTCTCCCAAACAGATACAGATTATGAGAGAGGCCGGGTTTTTTTTGTCTATTGGCAATATTGCTGTCAAATTATTGTTCTTACTGGCAGGCCCTGCAAGAGGATATTCACACCACAGACATACACAGTTGACAAATACACATCAATGTACACACACATTCCCATAATCAAACCACACATCCACTTGCAAATGGCATCTTTTGAAGCTGCCCCATGTTTTTGAATCATAACAAGCATTTTAACATGTATGATGGTAGTTAATTCCTTGTAAATCAATATCCATTAGTCACTTAAAAGAATAGTTATAGTTATAATACTAGTTATTATAGATATTAATAGATGTTTACTTTAGCTCAATTACCAATGATATATACATTTCTGTGTGCTGCAGTTTTGCAATGTCAAACCTGCTACCAGTCTTTACAATACTAAGCTTTACAATACTAAGGTGAGTCTTTTGATACAAAGAGTTTCCTGTTTTATCTGGTCTGCTGTCATCAATGTGATATTGAGAATGAGAGAGAGACAAAGACAGAGACAATAATGACTGATTTGGACTGGAAGTAGAAATCAAAGCCAATCACAAAGCTCCCTCTCCACTTATTGACTATTTTTTGTCAACATCAAGATGAGGAGATTGATTATTGAGAGAAGTTAAAGCAGTGTTGGCGGCTTCTTTTCACGTGTCCTTGTCATTTCTCTCTGCTGTTGTGCTTCACATTTCCATTTGCCCCAGCCAGCGGGAGTATGCCTTTTATTATATAATAAAGCTTCAGGTTTAGATACATGAAAGCTTAAAGTGTGTTTTTACAAATGTTCCTTTGTGTCCTTTGGTGGTGTCTTTGTTCAACGCCTTTCTCTACTGTAGAAAACAAAATCCAGCATGCCCACAGAGGAATATGCCCAGTCTCATCATGGCCAATCTGCTAATGCGACCCTGTTGAAGATGAGAGCTGGTGATTGAACAAAGCGCTCAGTGGAAGGAAGCTGTCCAACCTCTGAGCGCCGTGTGCACCGTGGCTCCGCCTGGCAAAATGCAAATGTCAAGTGACACTCGACAAGTCTGTGATTAAGATTTAATAGAGAAAAATGTGAGGCGAGGATATTAGCCTAACTAAGACACATCAGCTGGCTCTCCTAAGGGTGCCCCACCCCATCTCCTCACATCCCTTGCTGCAGCAGGGCGCCACTACGAGCAGGACGTATACAACCTGAGATGTTGCAAGTACCAAGTAAAGCAGGATGTATGAGAGGTATTACACAATATGCATTCTTATAACCATTCACACAAATTCACGATCCAATTCCATTTTCCATTTAAATATGTATTTTAACAGTGACGGCAATGCAACTAAATGACAGAAGGGTACTTTACAACAATACTTTGATTTTCTCAGACTTTACAGGGTGCATTTGCTCCATAAGTTAACGAGGGTCACCTGAATGCACCATGACAGTCTATGCTTTACCATTAGCAGAAGTTGGAGGAAGTTGGAGGATTTGCCAGTTTTGCCAATAGGTTCAACTGTATTTCATCTATTCTAAAAATCCTCCAAAGAAGGCTTAGTTTGTGTGTGTGTGTGTGTGTGTGTGTGTGTGTGTGTGTGTGTGTGTGTGTGTGTGTGTGTGTGTGTGTACCCATGGTTATCTTCCTTGTTCAATAATTGAATCTAGAATCTAGATATATATTTTTCAGGTTTTTTTTAGACATTATATATTTATATTTATCACTTTACATGCTCTGCACACCCATACAAGCATTTTTTTTTTAATTCATATAACTACTAACTTGACTTTTAACTTGACTTGACTTTTTTTTTTTTAATTGTGTCTGTGCTTTTGTTTTTTAAGTTGTGAACTCTGCACGTAATTTCGTACAACAGTGTACTGTGGTATGAAAATAAAGAAATCTTGAGTCTTAAATCTTGAACAAAGCTACATTTAATCTAAATTTATTGGACTGGTCATGTGTGAAATCTCCTCCATCATTTCCAGTCCTGATTCCCAGAAATCAGGAGAGAACAAAAAACTGTGCTGTGGCGGTTGCTGATAATACTTTTTAAAACTCATTTTGATTGATTTTCAATTTAAAATCGCAATTGTGACACTTCTTATTCATATGAAGATTGAGCTACGTATTGGGTCCATTTGGGTTTGTGTTTTGAAATTCAACATCAGCTGATTTTCTCTGAACTTTTAGTTGTTTTATAATGGCAGAAGAGTGGACGTGACTCAGATACAACTTGTAACTCCAAGCTGTGGATTTGTCCCCACTAGGCGCTCAGGGGGCCAAACATCCCAGGGAGGGAACATGCTGAGGAATCGCATGAGCACGCTCACATACAAAGGTCAGCGCCGCTCTACCAGGACTTAACGAGCCACCATCGTCACCAACCAATCTCTCTGCTTCAAATCTTCTCCAAAATTTCAAAAATTTAATTTGTCAACGTCTTTCTATCATATGCTCCATCACTGTCCAAGCCGGTGGCAGGGGCCGGAGACCCGGGGGGGTGGGGGATGATGGGGGCTGACGTGCTGCATGGCCCAAGGCAGCTGCTCTCAGAGGGGAAGACGGCGCCGTGATTAGGCCCTCACGCTGGCTGGAATTGTCCTGGACAGCCTAGAAATCAGATTATTAACTCTGATACCAGACACTCTGTCTCCTGGCTGGGATTAGCATGAAAATTTTGATATGGATCGATAAGCAATCTTTCCCCTTCTTCCCCATCTCCCAAGGCTTCATTAATCTGTGTGTATGTTTATGTCAAGGAATTAAGACATCGCTGTTAGCCTGTCCTCTCCCCAACACCCCCCCCC
>NC_045738.1:28378495-28388559 GCF_008692095.1 Etheostoma spectabile | reverse complement strand
TCCCTCCGTTCTCTCAGGATGCTCGATGGGAGCATCTCATAGAGATTTATTAAATCAAGAACTGACTCTACTTACCTCAAGGAAAATTGCCTCCTGTCCCTCCATCCAGGCCTCTCAGGTCTCTACATAAGCCTGAAAATCACACTTCTGTTCTTCAAGAAAATCCACTCTGTGTTATATTGTAGCATCACTTGACAATATTACCCATGACTGATGTACAGTCGACACTCTATTCCCTGAACACATTTTAAGAAATTGTAGAGGAAATTGCTTTTCATTACTCGGCTAGTAATCCAACTATGTTTTACATCGCTGCACTTTTTTTCTTTTCTTATAAAAACGGCAACTAGATAAAGATTTGGTATTTTTACAATGGCACAGACTCCACTCCAATATAACGTTATAACTTCAATAAATGATTGATTGAATGAAGGAATGAAAGGAGGAATGACTGGATTCTTAATGTGATTGTCATGCCACTAAGCGGCCCTTCACAAACGGAATTACATGACACCAATACAAAAGACATAGAAGTTCCTTTTGACAAAGATTAATAGTTTGCAAATGAAGAAATACCAAAGAGGAAAGTAAATTTGGCTAAAATGATCATTACAAAATTATTCAGTTTAACATAATTAAAACCCTAGAAGCCTTTTTAACAACATTTTTCAGATGGGGCACAAATATGGAACTTTCTTTAGCTTGACATATAGTGAAAAGCAAGAAATAACACACCCAATGTGTCACTGTGAGGTCATCACTTGTTAGTGACGGTTGTTTTTCAGCTTCTCTGAGTATTATTGCAGCTACAAGTTTAAAAGTAGACAATAGGTAGTCTAAAACAAGCATGAATATGGTCTCTTGGACCATTATGAATGTGGACAGTAAGACAATGAAATATATACAGTATGTATATATTTGTTCCAGCATTGCTCTATGGTTTTTCAAGTGTGTACTTTCCTAAGAGCATCAAAATCTTGTCAAAACGTTGAAAGTTACTGCCTGTTTTCCTGTGACAGATTGTTGGAGCAAACGCAGAGGAGCTGTCACTGCCCTGTTCATGGTCTGGTGCCAGGGAGTCGTTATTCAGGGTCCTAAGAAAACAACAAAAAAATGTCAGACTTTTATTTTGAGTAGTTGAATCCAAGTATTCATCCGTATTTAATCCGTTCATCCCACAGAGTAGCATTTAACTAGTTTCATCCTGCAGCTGAATGACTAAATTAATCATTTTAAGACATTTGATGAACACCAAATCTGGCCAGAAATGTTCATTTTACAGCGTCATTAAGTCTGGCATTTTCATGGGTGAACTACTGTATGTTTACTACTGGTTTCTCATGCAAATCCATGATGCCCAAAAAATGCATTACAACCTGCATTAAGAGCCAGGGATTGACAAAGTGCGTCATTTGTCTGAGAATAGTAAAGGAGAGATGCATGCAACAGAGATGCAATAATCAATACATTCAAGTTATACTTACATTTAGAAATGGTCCGATTCCTTTTTTCTGCTTCCAGATACCGATTCCAACACCCCAACTTGCGCATCGGCCAATTCTCAGTACTGATCTGACATCAGTGTGTAATATATTTTCTCATATGCTACTAACCGCGTTTGGATGTGATAGGATTGCTATCATTCTTGGCAGTCTGGCTCAGGTTAAAGTCTTTGTGAAACATGAACAAACATAAACAATAAACGCCACACAACTTTCTTTTATCATCCAGTTTGACAGTCAGTCATAACGGGAAAAAAACATTACTAAACTGATGGTATCGGTGCATAAACTCCAGTAATTTCTGATACCAAAACCAGGCAGAATCGGAAGCTTTTATGATACTGGTATCGGTATCAAAACACCTCTACTTACATTATAAAATTTGTCTGAGACAAAAGATATATATATTTTTTTGCAGTGTGATATCAGAACTAACAAGCCAGTCTCGATAGTTGGTGAAATGGTCACATTATTTAATCGATTGATTCGTATACATGGACATGTTATGTCTTTTGTTCCGTGTTGGTGAGCACGAATTTTAATCTAATGCATTTGAATGGGAAGCATCTTTTGTGATCACAGCATGACGGTAACACGTAGTTTGAAAAGCCCAAAATCTGCGCAGGGAGGTTGGTCGGGGTTGGTCGGGGTGGTGGATGGGTCAAACAGGACTTATACCCCAGAGACCCTGGATTGTCTCCCACCTGTGGCGATTACTTTCTCCATTTTTCTTTTCCTGAACACAACCGTCCCGTTGTTGTCGTGCGTAACCCCAGAGACCGCGGATCGTGTCACGGCGTGTGACGTGTCCTTTTCTCCGTACCTCCGTATAGATGCTTTCCATTACGTGCTGACCACGAAAAAAATGACTGAGTGAAATACATTAGATTCACATTTGTCTTCACCCCCACTTAAAAAAAAACACAACAAAAACATAACACCACAGTGAGCCACGTGTTCTGTGATTACTGTGCAGGATCTAATATCCCCTCTTCCTGTCCTGATGTCAAACCTAAGGAAACAACTATATAACTGTGATGAATAAATAACACACATAATGAAAGGAATATGTGAATGTGTTGATGGATTATCTGAAACTTAAGGCATGCATGGAGAGTGCATGAGCATGGCTGGTGGAAAGGATCAGTTCTGGTATAATTATAACCCATAAGCAGAGCATAATTAATCTCGCCTGCATCATTAGGAAACACGAGTCCAGCCATGTCATTAAAGTGCTTTTAGTCGTCCTACTGTCCTCCCTTTGCCCCGATGCACTTTCTGTTTTACCAGCCCACTGCTGGTCATTTACAGAAAGAGCCCACATCTACGCGGCGGCATGACTACTCACATATTGTCTTTATGTCCAATCATGGTTAATAATGAAGAGCTTTAGAAGGAAGGAAAAGAATAAATTAGTCGGGGGGAGAAAAAAATATGGAGTCGGGCTTGACAGTGATGAAGGATTTCTTTTAAGTTGAACTCAGGCTATTTTATTATTTGATGAACTGCGTCGGTCAGCGATCGGATTAAAGCTCTCCGCGACTCCTTAGGCCGTGTGAGGAAAAAAGTCAGACTGCAGGGAATTCAAAAGTCCACGCGTCTCAACGTTAACATTACATTTCATGCCCCAAATGTGAAGAAAAAACCCAAACAGGGTTAAACGCAACATAATTAGTACCATTTCCTTGGTGGTATACTCTTAGCAGAGGCATATTATTCACTAAAGTGCTAATACTATTCTCCCATGTCCATTAACAAAGTGAGGTATGTGTATAGGTAAGTGGATCCAATTGGCTAAGAGCTTGTGGTTTCAGCAGAGAGGGCTTTTAAGTCTGCACACTCAAAAGTATTGGACTAGGGGTCAGGTTCAAATTAATTAAAGGGCTATAAATGAAAGAGCCCGCTAATGACTGCAATCTTACCTACCCAATATTTAATATTTCATCATTAAACAGTAAAATGACCCGATATGATCCTAATACAGTCCCAATTATGCAGCATTGATCAAAGTGACCTTTTCATACCGAGGAGTGGAGAAAAATCAATCAAGCACCTCCTCCTCTTTTTTTTTTTTTTCTCTCTTCCATCTGGCTTACTATTCCTTGCATACTAAAGTTCCACTAGCTACAGTTGCAGCCTGTACATGCGTCTATATAAAATAAAACCAAGCAAAAAAACCGCTGCTTCTCAAAATCAACTGACCCCGGGATTGAAAGCAATCCGTCCATGCCCGTCCGTCTAATTCTTTTGTTCACAAGCATGTTGTATTTCTCTTTGTGTTTGTTTGTTTTTGCCCCCCACCCCCACTTCCCCTCTCCTCCCTCCCCCCCTCCTCGGCTCGCCTTGTCGGCCGCCAGACACCCAGCCATGTCAAATCCCAGAAGCCGAGACAGGTGACGAAAACGGGGCCAGACTTCTCTGCCCATCAGTCGAAGCGCCGGGCTCGGAGCCATCATAATGGCTAATTCCTCCCCCCCGCCTGGCCCGGGGAGCAGGAAAAGAAGCGAGACGGGAAAAGTGAAATCGGTACGATGCCTAAACACATTTCGCTGCAGGATCTGTCTTGATTTGGTGTACTGCTTGACACTCTCCATTTTCTGTTTGACTGGTAACTGCTGATGTGCTTTTCCCTTGTCAACTCACCATGAAACAAGTTCAATGTATTTCTAAAGATTGCCAAGTTTGGCTGCTGTTTAGCTCAAGAACAACGGAGCAGATCTGCATGATTAAAGTTTCACTGACTAAATAAAAAGACTTTCTTCTAAAGGAAAACATTTTTATGTACAGTCTGCAAGAAAATACCTTAGCGCGAGTGAGAGGACACAGTGTTTTTTGGGGGTTTTTTTTTACAGGTTACGGTGCAAATGAACCCAAGGCTGTAGGTTTTCTGGTAAGCTAAAAAAAATATTACATTATAACATTTCTTTGCAAATTTTTCTAGGCTCCAAGCACTTTTTAGGTGCACTTGTGGTTGTTTTTTCCCAATTTCTTTGTTGCTTTTTTTGCCATTTTGTCAATGTTTTCATTGCTTTTTTCCCACCAGTATATACACCAAAGTATAAACACTAGTTTCACACTTTATTCTTGGAATTCATAGTCAATAAATGTCATTTTTATGAAATCATACCTCATTTCTGAGTTTAAAAAGCAGAAACATGCTGTAATATTGAATACAACGCCCAAAATGTAATGAAAGAAACTCAAACTGACCTTTGATAATGTGAGGAACATTGTATGGAATCGTCCATGTTATTTTTCGGGCAATTTAGTTAGGATAACAGGAGGGTTGATTGTTGCCGGGTGGCTTGTGCATATGTGCACTCGCTCTAAAACAACAATTTTACATTGAATTTTGAATAGCATAACCCTTAGACTAACAACAATAACAACCTTTTTAGATGTGACCGATTGTAACAAAAAAAGGTTACAAGAAATACATGAATCGGTAGGTGATGTGCTACTCCGAACAAACCTTACCTGGAATGATATGTTGTTGTAAGCCGCTTACGAATTTACAGCCAGACATTATTTAAAACAACACTGACACTTTTGACTAATTATTTATGGTTATTGTCTTTTATGTCTTTTTATTGCAAATGTTCTTGTTGTCATTATTATTATTATTATTACTGTTATTTTGTTATCTTTATACTGTCTTTTTTTCTTGTGTAGATGGGGTTAGCTCAATCAATATGAATTCTATATGTTATGTCACCGATCACACACCTAAAAAAAGACCGGCTGTCCTACTGTGCTCTTTGCTTTTTTTTTTGACTATAAAGTTATTGGATTACATTACATGTCTGAACAAAAATCATGAATTAAGCCAACACATTTAGATATAATATCAGTTGTCTGATGTTGGTAGGGACAATTTGGCGCGTAAAACAAAAACTAAATGACAGTGGAGAACAAGAGATGTCTATAATCTCAACATGAAAACAAAAACTCATCTTATCCCCGCTGAATTAACCACACACAGGCAAATGGGAGGCGAGTCATGAACTAATCTCCCACATCCATGCCAACCGCCCTGCTTGTGAATCAGGCCTGCTTATGAATCATTGTCTGTTAAAACTGTATGGGCTTTAGCAAAAAAAAAAAAAAAAAAAAAAAAGGTTAAAGATTGCTTTTATTCTTTATGACTTGCCCGAGGAACAGCAGCTTATGATCCACTAAGCACATCTTAATCAATGTTCCCCTCCGCCATGCCGTGGCCTGTAAGGAGCAAAACAGAACATGATGGATATAATCTGTGTAAAACCTCTCTCCCTGGAGCAGATTAATTATGATCTTTGTAAGTCATAAACACACCCTTTTAATTATTTATGCCTAACCCCATTGAAATGAAAATGAAATTAAATCTGTCTGATTTACAGTGGCAGCGTTATGAGCCGCCTTGCTCTCGCCCGCTTTATAGAGAGCGAGGAGGTAAGGCACCGCTTGTATAAAACATTTCATTGGCTAAATGGAGAGGGATCAGACCCTCACATCAGAATTAGTTGGTTTTCATTGGCGCAAATCTCAGAGTTTCAAGGTGAGCAGGTTGATGGAAAGTGTATGTGTGTGTGTGTGTGTGTACAGGGGGAAGGGACCCCTGGTTTGCCGGGACAGCTCTGCTTGAATCAAGTGTGGCACCCTCATATGAGTGAAAATAATGGAATCCTGTATGTCTTTGGGCATGTCAGAGTTTCACAGCGGGCCCAAATGGAAAGTGACGGCCGGTCGCTGCTCAGGAGGGGGACAAATATGCTGGAATGGGAATCAGGCCACCACGAGGCCAAGCCTGTGGCTGACCCCCGCAGTAAGCCAGAGACGGGACATCAAACATCAGGCAGCTAAACCCCCCCCCCATCCTCTCATGTTCTGTCTTTCTTTACCTGTCTGTAAAGGAAATAGAGCTACATAGGAGTTTACATGTATTTTTACCATGACATAAGTGTTATAAAGTACAATATACTGTAGTAAGGGACACTTTACAGTTTACTAATCACAAAGGAAAAGGGAAAAAAGAATCTTCACTTGTCCGTGGTGAAACGTAACTAGATACTGTAAGTACTGCACAGACGTTCAGCTCTGAGGTACTTTTTAAGTCTTCACTACATTTTAGAGGGACACATTGCACTTTTTATTCCACTACTTTTATTTGACTATTACACTGCAGGTTCAAGGTACACTACACACAACCATTTTGTGTCAAATCGGATCTCTCCTTATTCCGCTAGCTGCCTGCCCCCCCTCCTGAACACACCGTGAAAAAGCACATAACGTTGTAAACGTCAGACAAACACTAGAGGCAAAGCCTGTGCACCGAAATACAACAAACCGCTCCAGCCAATTACCCAAAAGATGGTTGGGGGGGGGGGGTTAGTGTCAGTTAGTCATGACAGTTACAGAAACATAGGGGTGAGGGGGGAGCTTGCTCAGTTTAGTTTGAAATTGACTTTCAGAAGTGATCATGCAGGAACTCCTGGTGCACCTTTAAGATTTTCCATGCAACAAATGCTTTAGCCTCTAAAATATGCCGGTTTGTTATAGATCAATTTACCCGAATACAGTTGCTATTGGATCCACCTTGATACAGTTTTGTACTGTATGATATGTTCTATGGACCTGTGTCTGCAACAAAGTGTTATTAATTATAACATGGTTATAATATGATACCAAGTGAAAAGGCTGTGTGCTGTGATAATGCATCCATAATAATAATCTCTCTAAAAGGCACTGTTTTTTACACTGTACTTCAACTTAAGTAACTTTTGTTGGAATGGGGTATTTTTACACTGTTGTGTTATTACTTATTATATTACTACTTGCTCGGCCTCCACCGCAGTACAACTGAAGTGAACGTAATCTTATTTGTGGCACGTACAGCATTGGATAATTATAAATTATAAAAATTTGATAGTAACATCTCTTTTCAGAAACTTTCCAAAAATTGGAAACTTTTTTTTCAAAAATTGGAAACATTCCACTTGAGGTATTGTATGAATGAACAGGGCCTTCATGCTCTGAGGAGACATTCATCAATCAAATTTCAATTTCTTTGGAAACGATAAGGCATGAATTTATGAAATAACTAGACATAATGACCATGTAAATGGCATTAAACTGGATTATAGAAACACACACACACACACACCCGCAGGCACACACACTGTGACATCTCTATTTCATCCTCTGGCCATATTTACAAAACCGCCAAAAATTATAATTAGAAAGCTCGAGCCTGAGATGAGAGGCGGCGGTGTATGGCTGATTTAAAGCGTTGTAGGAGTTTCTTGAGTTTGTGGCTGAGGGCAACATGCTCGAGTAAGTATGGGGGTCGGGTAACCTGGAACCACTTACAACGGAGGATGTCCTTTTTCTTTCCTATCACAAGTTTCCTTCCACTGTACTGTAATACACGTTAAAAAACAACAACACCTCCCTCCCCCCCCCTACACAAGTTCCCCTTAAAACCATGATCCCTCAGTCTGCTTTCACATGACTGAGCATTTCCCCTTCAGCTCCCACCCCCCCCCCCCCCCCCCCCCCCCCCCCCCCCCCCCCCCCCCCCCCCCCCCCGCAGCACCACGCATCCTAATCAAAGATACAGAGATAAAAGGCTTATATAAAAGCCCCCCCATTCAGGAAGATGGGAACTAAATGATTGTTCAAATGTGCCCAATTTGAGGCAGATCTGCTGGCAGACCGGGCATCTGGACTGGGCGGGGCCAGCAGGAAACTCTTACATCTGGAAGCTGTTTACTCGGCAGAAATTAAGAGACGCACCACGCACAGATATACCACCCGCAGTCACTTACTTGGAGAGTAAGTGAGTGTGTGTCTGCGTAAGTAACACATGTTTTTTGTCTCTTTTATTTCCAACTTCCATCACATTTTCAGCCATTTTCTTTTCCTATACCGCTCGTTTTTATACCAAAACTGTATGACTTTACAGCGTCTCCAGTATGATGGAGGGGCTGTTTTTTTTTGTGAATATAAGTCATGGAATGAAAACAGGTCTCAGCGTCCAGATGTAGAGCGCAATACTGTAGCTGAGCTGGTTTAAATGGATGCAAAGTGAGACAGATGCAGCCGTGATGCTTCATAAAAATCCATTTGTGCACAACAAGCCATTACACTTCTGCAACAGCGAAGGACATCCAAAAACACTTCACGGAAGATGTGGATCTGTGCCTTGTTGTTTTTTTAATCAGACAGCGTCTTTTTTTTTTTTTTTTTTTTCTCGTACTACTTTTCTGCTGCTCAGAGGCTTTTCTCTGGTTGCTGTGGTGATGGAGGAATGTCACATTAGTCTGTGATTATCTCTATGAGGTCTGCATTCGGTTTCCTCCAACTTGAGTAATTGCATTTTTGGTCCTACTTCTTCTTCTTCTTCTTCTTTTTTTCTTCCTTTTTTAATCAAACTCACAAACAATAAGCGGGCAGGCGCTGACAGAAAGTCAATGTGGCTCGGACAGCCGCTTGGTCTGAGAAGAAGGCCCGACACCGATGCCTTTTATGCTCGGGATGACGAGGCCAAGTGGGCCCCATCACATGGCCGCCAGGTTAAACAAAAAGCCTCCGAGCAATCGGCCTCGGAGGGCTAGAAGCGAAATCCAGTACAGCAGCGCGGACAGCCACCACTGTGCAATTCTAGTCGTCAGACAAAAGACTGATGCTATCTAATAAAGAGGGCTGCATCCATCTCAAGCACAAACATCAGCGACAACACAGAAAGGCAGAAGGAAGAAGAGAATGAGTGCGTGGAAGAAGAGGCAGGCGGGACAGTTGTTGACTCTCAATTTAATGCTAGATCAATCCAATAGGAAAAAGTTAAAATTATCCAATGTATAACAACTGGGTTTAATGTGACCACTTTTATCTCAATTTAACATAAATTCAACCACTTTAAGGCATTCAAGCGGGATGTCTATGAATGGCAATGTCAGTCAGTGAGTCTACCCCCCCACTTTGGTTTGGAACTAACAAATGGATTGCCATGTCATCTTGTCCAAGCATTTATGGTCCCTAGAGACTTTGGACTTTAGAGACCCCTCCCTTTTTTAAATCTATTTTGGGGCTCCAAGTGAGAGTTAGCCAACTTGTCTGTTAGTGACAGAAGACAATGACAGGTTTAAAGGGTTGGAACCAGGTTTAACCCTTTTGTTAAGGGTTCCTTCTTGTCAAAATTGAAAATCAACACTGTCACTTTTCATCAATGATTTTAACTTTTTCTTACATTTTTGAATCTTTTTTTAACACTTTTGAAGCTTTTTCAACTTATTAATTTTAGTTTTACAGTTATTTTTTGGAATTTATGGTCAATGAACCTTCTTTATAGGAAATCGTACCTAATGTTTTAGTTAGAAAAGTAGAAATTAGAAATTATTTGGACTGAAATGAAAGAAATGTATGTTGATGGATAATCACAGACTGTAATATGTCAACTTTTAATCAATACTATTCCGAAACCACTTTTTTTTTTTTTTCAAACGCTAAAAAATTGAATAAGACACTACAAAATGAATGAAAGTATAGATTTGCACTTGCCAAAGAGCGTTGTGTGGAATCAAT
>NC_045738.1:28377072-28378485 GCF_008692095.1 Etheostoma spectabile | reverse complement strand
TTTGGGGAATTATAAAGAACACTGATATAGGAAAACGTGTCAACTTGACCAGAGGAAAACATGAGGGTTAAAATCCTGTGTCGCCAATGCTATGCACCTGTAACCCAGTCAAGGAAGGGGTTAACAGAAACATAGTTTTGGCCAATCAGAGGTGGTTGTGCCAGACTCCTAATCTGATTTGTCAAAGGGAGCGCAGGAGACGGTTGGAAAGTTATTGTTGGTAGTCCCCAGAGAAGAAGTTTCATGGCGCGGACTATAACCCAAATTGAAACGTAAGCAATTTTGATTGCTGAATATTAGAACATTGTGTGAAAGTGCTCGTTATTACTGTGACTTATATAAATGTTAGCTGAGATGATTGGATGATGAAATTACTGATTCAAGTTTAACACTTTTGCAAGGCAATGTACTGTGTCCCAATCTCATTAGAGACTGAGCCCCCTTAAAAGGTCTGATCCTAGAATCACCCCTGGGCTAAAATCAATTTTAAATGTCAATCTCTTCAATACTTAAGTTGATGAACAAATACCTTCAATATGTTCCTATTATTCTCAGCTGAACATTGTGTTTAGTGCACGTTAGCAAATGTTAGCATGCTCAACCGCTAAACCAATAAGTCCTCCCAAGTAAACGACAAAATATGTCACATGTAATTCATCAGTGTCCCCCCCCAAAACATTATGAATCGCTGTCGTAAAAAGTAATTCAGTTTTTTATAATCCAACATTGCTGTGGTTCCGGTTTGGTTAGGTTTAGGCACAATCACAACTTGGTCAGAGATAGGGATGGATCATTGTTTGGGTTTACATTATGATTACGTAGTCATGGTTACAAAAATAACCAGTATGGTGAGGACACAACCACGGTTAGGGTTAAAAGGAACCAACGCTGACTAAGAAATGAACGGTGATGTCCAAAGTCCGAGGATTTTTGTCCCAACTGCCCCCCCCCCCCCCCCTTTAACCCTTGTGTTGTCTTCTCATCAAAATTAAAAATCAACACTTTTGTTGATGCTTTTTATTGATGTTTTCAAGTTTTTCTCCCTTTTTTTAACACTTTTAATGTCTTTTTTTATGTTTTTAACACTACGTAACACTAACTTATTAATTTTAGTTTTAATGTTATCTTTGGAATTTATGGTGAATAAACCTCATTTATAGGAAATTATACCTAATGTTTGAGTTAGAAAAGCAGAAATTAGGAATTATTTTGACCAAAATTAAAGGAATGGATTTTGATGGATAATCACAGACTGGAATATGTCAACTTTTACTCAATACTATTTCAAAATCACTTCAATTTTTGTTTTCAAATGCTATAAATTTGAATAAGACACCCCAAAATGAACTGAATGATTTGTACTTGCCAAAGAGCATTGTGTGGAATCAATCATGTTATTTTGGGTAGTTAAAA
>NC_045738.1:28373884-28377062 GCF_008692095.1 Etheostoma spectabile | reverse complement strand
CACTGATATAGGAAAACGGGTCAATTTGACCCGAGGACAACATGAGGGTTAATAATGTAGATAATGTAGTTTTTCTCAGGAGGACTGTCTCTTCTAAACCCAGATGTTGAACATAGCAAAACATTATACCTGCTTGGCTTCAGCATGTTGTGAGACTGTTAGCTTGCTGACATTAGCATTTAGCACAGAGCATCACTGTGCCTAATACAATCTTACCAAATCAGAGGTACACCGCCACAAATCTGTCATCCTGCAAGTCTGTGAGATGACAATAATATCCCATACACAGTCCGGATGCTGCTACTGTGTCCTAATGGTAAATATGATCAAGATGTGACGTGTGCAGATAGCAGACACTCGCATGGTGCCGAGGGTTGAAAAGGTGCAGACAAGACTGGAAGAGGATGAGACATGACTGCTGTTAAAATGGAATACTTGGTGAGAGTGCACTTTCATCGTCAACACGAGGCTCTGCATGTCAGCCTGCGTGCGATCACCGCTAACATATGCATGACAGCGGCTGCGCTGAGATGTTTGCTAATTTCCCCCCATTTTTAAAATTCCATTTTATTTGTACTCATTGATTTTGAGTGAGGACGGGAATAGCCGGCCATCAGAGCTGCAGGAATAAAATGCTGGCACTGACCTGTGCATAGATAATTTGCCATGAAAGACAATCAATAAATAACAAACACTCCCTAATCAGCCAGGGAGCTGACAGAATGACATTCCATTATCCCCATCTGGCCCAGTGCAGTCAGAACAGCCAAACCTCAGAGGGCCAGGTTTCCCCCAACACGCTTTCTTACCAAAGCCTGCCCTGGCCCTGATGTCACATCACAACACATACACATGAACAGACACATAATTGCCTTACGGACACAATGTGTCAACGCTAGCGCCTCTAACAAAACCATTGCATGAAATGTTGTAAAATGAGCACAGACTTGGAAATGCAGATGATGGGTTATAGAGACCATTTATGTAAGCATAATGCTCCTCCATAACAAACAGATTGACGTGACAGTTGGATATAACAAACATTCCCTTGTGTGTTACATGAAAAGGGTAACTAACATATGAGTGGAAGTAATTAAACAGAAGATAGGCAGTCCACAATGTCCCTTTGCTTCGTTATATTCTGGTCAAGCTCGAAGAGAATTGCACGGCTTAGGTGTGTTATTAATAAGCATGGACAAAAATTATTTGTTGATATCCTCCAGGTGCTCTTGTTTTCTCCAACTCCAAAAGACTGGCCTTTTAGATATTAGGTATTGAGTTAAAGGATTACGCCTATCGTTGTACTTGACCAAGGTACTGGTCTCAGTACTTCAATAACTTTGCAAGCAATTCTATCAGCCCTTAACCAAGCAGAGGATCATTGGCAAGTGTTATCCGGTTCAGATACATTAAAACAAACCCTTCCTTCATCAGCTTCGGTGATGCATTTCTTTAAAAAAGACCTCTTCTTCTTGTGCAAGGTCTTGGAGGGTCTTATATTGTGATCCAGATCTAAAACTGCATTAATATGTATAAGTAATGATTATCAGACATGTTGACATGAAGACACTACCATATCATGAATGGTAAAGTAGATTATCGCTGCAATTGGCAGCATATTTATTCACCACAGCATTGTGCTAAAGAGGACATGCTCCCTATTTAGATATGAAGGGCTCATTCCAAGCTAAGAAAAACATGATTCTTAGTTTCAGTTGATTATACACTAGTTATGAATATTATATTCAATTTCTGCTAATAGATCCCCCTAACGACTGTCATCTATCAGAAGCAAATTGGGACAATCATGGCATCTACAGCACTGCAGACTGTGGTTTGCATCCTGATTCTAACCAGACATCAAGTAAGTTTCTTTTAGCCCTGACCACAATCTTTTCCCAGCTTTAACCAAGTTTTAGTTTCCTAATCCTACCCAAACCTAATGCTGTGGCGGCTCAGAATGCTCACATCAGTGTTTCCTTTGATTGTCGGATCTGCTAGCTAAATGTAAGGCACACTGCATCCTGCATTGGCCCTGAACATTGACATTGGACGTGGCGAGGTGTGGAATTGTCTCATATGAGTGTAATTCCATGGATAATGGGATACGCTGAACAATGCCAAATTTTAATCTGGTCACAGACGCAGCAAGATGACTGTTAGTTCAAAAAAAAAAAAAAGTATGTTCCTGCTCATTGTCGTCATAATCTAAACCACTTCCCATACTGTAGCTCTCCGGTCCCCACTTAACACACATCATTTGGGTGAGTCATGCAAATGAGCGGTTGTCTCCATATGCCTCTCAGACCACAGCTACCTCTGATTTATCAGTCTACAGTTTGTGTTTGACGTGGTGGGAGAGTTTTATGATCATACATGGAAAGTTTTGTAGGATCAATTCAAGAGTACATTGTGCACTCTTTTGGGGATAAGTATACAGTATGAGTGCATACCATTATCTATCTATATATCGCCAGAAATAAAAGAACATATTGGACAAAACGCCAGAAAGCATCATCAATAGTTTCTGTAGAAGTCAGATATGTTTCATTTAATTTGGTGATATATTTGTGCTTATCACACCAGAAACAACTTTGGTTGCTGCTGGAAAAAAATAAATGCAATTCACGTGTAGATTTTTCCTGGCCTTAACACTGGATGTTCAGAACAGCAGAATAAAAAGCTTGCATGAAAGTGTGTGTGTGCGTGTGTGTGTGTGTGCGCGTATGTTTGTGCGTGTGTGTGTGTGTGCCAATGAGGGTCTCCCTTGCTATAAAGGCAGTAAAGCACTCCACGTCTAAGCGGTTTACAGTGCACCCCGACTGGGAGGTAACACCACCAGTGGTGGATGTATATGCATGTTGTCTCAGATGTGTTTGTGTGTGCAGGCATTTGACAAGGTGTAGTGCAGCCTACGGGGGTAATCTCTCACTGGTGTCACTCCCATTCAAAACATGAAAAGCGGAATGATAGACGAAGAACAATTAACACGTTGGCTGTTGTAAAGGAGGAATTTAGCATAGCAGCATAAACAAAGCCTCTTACCATGCAGCTTACCAACACATCTACTGCAACATGCTTATGCTTGAATAAAGGATAGAGAGAAATATAGGAACATTGTGTGTCAATGCCTGTGATTCTGCAGATTATGTGTAATTGTGTGTGTGTGTGTGTGTGT
>NC_045738.1:28368104-28373874 GCF_008692095.1 Etheostoma spectabile | reverse complement strand
GTGTGTGTGTGTGTGTGTGTGTGAGGCTTATATTTCAAAGAGCCACCTCATCATTCACGCTCCTCTACATGAGCAGCTAGTTTTCATAAAGTGCCAATACGATGCATGCACTGAAAATTAGCGTGGTATCATGTTGCCTCCGTGCATGCCAAAGTAAGTAGGTTTCCTTTTTTTCATGTAAAGACAGGACGGAAATGGCAAGCTGTGAGTCATGTCTCCGTCTCATGCTCCATTTTGGAAATTAAACATTCTTAATTAATTTAATGGAGCTAATGTGGCGCTACTTCCTCCGCCTGGAATCCCTCTGTAACCTGAGAGGAACCTCACACAAGCGAGAGGTGCTGGAGGGCGAAGGGCTACAAGCCGCCACAGGCCTTTCCGACCTGTTCTTTACTGACATCATCGCCCTGGCTGGATGGGCTGGTGAATCATGGAAACATCCAATTTGGTATCACTAGCCGGCCTCTTCCACAATGCTAATTACATTAAACATATCAAATCACAAAAGAAACTGCAGTACCACAAGACAAAAACTACCAATGTCCAAGAAAAAACGCGCTAAATGAACACTTTTTAAACAATTGAGGTTTAATTATTCAAATGACTCAATAGTAAAAGGTTGGGGGGGGGGGGGTTTCTGCTCAGTGCTACCATCTCTAACTTCTTCACAACTGCATGTCACACATTTTCTCTGAGCACTCAGGGCCAAAATGGGTTTCAGTCATGGATCATGGCAAGTAATGAAATAATCCCAAAATGACACTGTGAAATTGCTGGATGAGAGAAGGTGCCGCTTGTCGGGCAGCTGATTCTGTTCCCCCCATCTATCTCTGATCTGAAGTCACACGCTATCAAGGTGAAGTGCTTCTGCTGTATATATTTGTTTGAGATGTGCCGGCCGGTGACAAGGGGTGAAATCAGCCGCGTGGGAGTTATCGGATGTTCCAGTTTGTGCCCCCGTAACATCGACATGAGACACCTCCTGCCTCTCCCGCCGCTCATTTCTGCGGGCGGCAGGTGGTTAAAGGTGGGGAGTTGAAAGAGCAAACAAGAAGGCAAACGGCCACTCACTGGCTTAACCTCTGTCATCAGAGGGCTCCAGTGTCAGCGCGCGAATCAAATCAAGATGAATGGGGCCTATCCCGGCCACTGGAGGCTCGCCTCATTGGGCCCAGTTTCATCAGCGCCAGTAACTGTTCATATAGAAAGATTAATAGAGCGTCGGACCATGCTGCTGTGCAAGGAGGAAACACAGACGCATACAAATAGGCTCCCAGTCGACGGGCGAGAGGGAGTTATTACGGTGTTGCGCGACAGGAAGAATAGGTGAAAGCCCCTCCGAGGGGGGCTCCACTTTGATTCCTAATTGATAAGGTTCCGCGGTGGCATGTTCATTTGTGAGACTTTACAGTTTTAATTGTGTTACACTTTGTCACTCAGCCATTGTCTGCTTTTTTTTCCATGTCTCTTTCATCCCCCGCTGTAATTGTACAGTGCTTCACATGGTTGTTAGTGTGGCACCGAGGACCAGGGCGCTTTACAAGGGAGCGGACTGGCTCGCTGCCCAGGCACATTACAAAATACTGACATATTTTCCAATGAATCCTTAACATAAAAGTCATGTGCTGAGCTTGTGTATCTAGATTGAATTGAATGCAAAGGGGATCTCTGTAAATCATGTAGTTTATAAAAAATCTGCATGCGTTTATATTACAAAAAAAAAAAAGGGAGGTGATTTCAAAGCAGCCGGCTCATTGTCTCCGTTTCATGAAAGGTTAAACCGCTGCTTTCCCTCCAGCTATTATCCTGCCACGGCCATGTCCACAAGCTTACGTTTATGCTGCTACAACATCCCTTTATGGTTTAGGATGTAATCTTGTTAATGGTGTAAGCTGTTTTGTGCACTATTGTTTATGTGTGCAATTGTGTTTCCCCATTCTTTCTCTCTCTCGCTCTCTCTCTCTCTCTCTATTTTAGTTCACTTTGGTCCAGGGTTACAATGCAGGGTCTGTAAATACAATTGTGGCCTGGTTAAGAGGCTCCACTTTTCCATTTGACGGGTAAATTTCTTGTTTGCTCCTTCTCCTTAACATGATTACAAAGAAGTTGTTGGTGCTTGTAACTTCTTTCGTGCTTTGTTGTTAAACGTGTACCTTCTTTAACACAGTACATAACCCACCCACACCCCCACCCCCACCTTACTTCACCTAACCAATCCGCTTTGTATTAAAACTCTCTAGAAAACACAACAGAGCAGATAGCGGGAATGACACAGAAAGCAAAGAGATGCCGTGTGTGTGCATCTCCTGTTATGTGCCCTTGGTGTTTAGCATATTAAAGCACTTCATCTCAATCACTGTAGTCAATATGTGGGCTCCCTTTATATTCAGAAGACACAGGGACATGGTGAAGGTACACCCACCTCACCCTCTGTTGTCATAATTCACAAGCTGTTATGATGGCTACTCTCATCTGCCACTGCACTTTCATTCATATCATAACAAGGTGGAGCAGATGGTGGCTCCACTCTCATTCCGATATTTATGACCAAAATGCAATGGATTACATTAATACTGAAACATGCAGGTACATTTTTTTTTAAAGAATTAAGGCTGCAAGTGTTTTTTTCTTTCCTTTTTTACGGGTGGTTATTGATTTAACAGGAACACATTTACTTACTCATCAAAAAGCTGTTTCTGCATGAACAGGATATAGTACGTGTAACTCATGTTTACGTATATATGAATCATATGCTCTTGTTTCTCACAAATGTGTTCTCATGAGGGGAAAAAAAATAAAAAATCTTTATATTACGATAAATACGGTAAACATGGAAGGAATATGTGATGATGGTCCCCTCAAACTGCAACTGGACCTCGGTACTGCGTTCACTCTGGAGATAAAGAGAGGCTGTCTACATCCTGACCAAAGCTTCCTGCGTCTGCACATCAATATTGACGCTGTTACATAATATACTACAGGACACTACAAGATATTCAAGGAAATCATCAAGTGGAACTTGTGATGCAGGGTATGTTTTCCAGAGGAATTCTGCTCTCTGTCATAATTCACATGCATTAAATCATGTCAATGTACAGAGGGCTCACTATAGCTTCAGTTTGCAATGGGAAGTTGTATTTCATTACACAAAATAATATGACAAATAAATATCACATTGTACAAGAAATGTGAAAAAATGTGATAAGCTTAACATGTTTCAACAAGAAATGTTAATGAGGTCATGCAGAGGGTCGGGGACTTCACCATACGGGTGAATACACAACAAGGTTAACCCTCTCTTTTCCTTCCTCTTCCTATGTGCGTGGCCATTTGCTTCATATATAGTACACTGCCTTGTACAGTATGTGGTAGGGGTGTCACCATTCTCCAAATCCATCATTCTATTCGACTTTCATTTTTAAGTCTTGATTAAGGTTTTGATTTAATTTAATTGGCAGAAGGTTACTTGTGCAATGGCAGTTTGGTTTCTCGGAGTTTACAAGGTGCAATTGAATGCACCATGAGTTTAACAAGGTGCACCTGAAGGCAACATGGAGTCCTGTCAAAGCCCACATGCTTTACCTTTGTTGTTTGTTTGAATAACTCACTCATGGGGAAAGCAAAATGTTGCCACACCGGTTAATTCCTGTGTCTTTAGCTGCGTGCTACCAGCCGGTAAGCTACGCTGCGTCTGTTGTTGTTTTTTTGACATGGGCAAGTACGTGTGAAGAGAGAAGGAAAGACTGACAGAAGCTTTTGATTTTGATTTGGGATGGTGATTGCAAAAAAGTTAATTTTACTTGTATGGAAAATGGTTCTATGCCTTTGTGTAGTTTGTGGCTGCGAGAACTGTCAAATGCTTTGCATCCGGAAAGATTGAGATTTTATAGTGAAGATAGAGGAGACAAGTTTGATAAGACACCGTTACTGAATTAACTTAAAAATGTGACCCCATAGACGTTGGCTATTTTATAAAACCTCACTCTGCAAATTAGTATGTGATTTGTATGTGTAAAATTCATATATCTTAATTACTTTCAGATATTTCTGTTTATAGTATTCACCCTAACTATGACCATGGAATATTGTGTGTTCAGTATATGTTCAGTATATTTAGTGTTCTGTCTTAGGTTTTTATTTTTTTTCCCTCTCTCTTCTTTCTTTCTCCTTTTTTTTGAAAATCAATAAACACATTTTCGAAATTTTTTTATATATTTTGATTTCTTTATTAAAAATCAAACTGTGACCCCCCCCATATGGTAATACCGTAAGTTGATGCCACTGAACTGTAGCTTCTATACCTATATGTATATGGCATTGCACTGTTGCTCTGGCAGATCGCTGTTTCGTAACCAAACTCGCCCCCCCCCCTCTCTCTCTTGCACGCCCCCTGGCCATTGGCATCACTCCCGTCCCGAGGCTTGCATTAATGAATTCAATAAATAAAGTGCCACACCAACCAATCCATTACGCGCATTTGTTTCAGAACAAAACATTAATCAATTCCACTGTATGTACTAATGCAGCGGCCCCAATCAATTTGAACTTCTTATGACAATTAACAAAGCTTTAGTGGTCGCTCTGAAACATGCTGGCCCATCAATTACTGTCTCCATCAAACAGGCTGGCCCACTCAGCCCAATCCTGACTCTACCTAACTTCACTGCGCATATGCAAGCGCTCACTCACACACAGACACTTACACAGCAATAGAGGGGTTTGTGGAATGCTGGATCAATTCATATCAATAATACATGCTTAGCAAGATGTGTTAATTCACATGCTTGATTACCCTCCTCCATATTCATTTAAGACTAGAGGGAGTAGGGAGTATCACTTCCATGATATAAATATTGTAGAATAGAGCCATACTATTCAGTAACCCTGTTCCACTTCCATGGAAAGGATCCACCCATTCTCACCTGACCTCATTCAATCCTAATAATGGTCCATACTCACCTGACTTCACTAACTCCTAATCATGGTCTATTCTATAAGGCCCACCCATTTCCTTTGTTCTGGCTGGTGGAAACATGAAGCATGTGAAGGCCCTCTGTACCCACAACTCAGAGACAAAAACCTATGTCTGTGTGTGATTAAAAAAACATAAAGCGCCATCTTTTGCTTTACCCTAAATGAATCCCTGCAAAGTGACAATTAATGGCTTAAATGGATACATCAGTTGTCCCTCCAACATTCTTACCGATGTACCATGGCGATGCTCAAACTCCCATGAACCAGTCCTTGATGTTCTACCAGATCATCTCTTGTGCATTGTCTTTCCAAAGATACCCTCACATCAGAGGATGTTAATGCAACCATGATGGAGAACACCCAAGCCAACCTCCTGGCATTTATTACAACAGGGATATGTATAATTCTTTTCAGCTATCAACCAAAATTGCAGTTAAATATTCTTACACAAAGTTGAAATGGGAAAAGCTAAAAGAACCCTTTTTTGGTTTGCAGTTTTAGATAAAAATGTTTTATCACAAATTTTTGTAAGGTGAAATAATCCTGAAATGACATAAAATGCTTGACTTTATCTCCTATGCATTTGGCCAGTCAGTCTGAAAACTAAATCATTTTTTTTTTTACTTTATTAATCCCACAGGGGGAAATTACAAATTCTCAAGTTGTTTGGCTGCGCAGCATAGATCGGTGACATAAAATAACCACAGGTGCTAATTTCCATTACAGTCGCCCCTCCTTATTCCATTCTTGTGCAGATTTACTTCCTGATCCTAAACTGTCTCTCTGAAAGACCCCC
>NC_045738.1:28365801-28368094 GCF_008692095.1 Etheostoma spectabile | reverse complement strand
CCCTATTCTCCAGCAGGCCTCGGCGGCGGCCCTGGGGCCCTGATCCCATGTCAGAGGCAGCATGTTGGTACCAGAGTTCACCCCAGAGCATGTCTGCCTGCATAATTAGAGAAGTGAATCTAGCCACTCTGTTCAGTAGAAAAAAAGCGTAGCCCTCTTCCTCCCCCAGCCGTCTCTCTCCAGCCTGCCTGCCTGCTCTACACGGCTTAACACAAGCGTGTCATGACTATAACAAAGGTGAGCGGAAGAAGGTAATTAAAAATTGAAGTGGACAAGGGGTGGCTGGATACACCTCTTTTAACAGCAGGCAATCGAGGTGGTGGAAAAAAAAGAAGAAATAACGTGCTTGTGGCAAACCAAAAGAGTCTGCCTCTTAGGAACTGCCTCTGCTTCTGAATGATTTGGGTATGGTCAACGAGAAACTACGTCTGTAACAAAGGCTCTTTCTCAGATATGTAAAGTAATTGTACAACATGTACTGTAGCAGAGAGAATTGTCTCATTTTACAGTTTGACTTTGGGGATTAAGGATAAATTAAGGATAGGCTTCCTTTGCATGATCACCCTAAATCACAGGGAACAAAAACAAGGAGTGCATTAGTCTGATAAGAGTTTCATTATTGGCCATTATTGGAGTCAGTGAAATAAATAATAAAAAACCTAATCCTTAATCTTCACATGCACACAGTACAATGCAGTGAAATTAGATTACTACATTTAAACTCATCCTGAGCATAAGGAGCAGTACCACATTTTGTGTGACGATATGGCCGACGTGTTAGCAAGGAATGTACTATCGTGTATCCACAGTGCAACATTAACATTAATTTACTGTCATGTTTCTGGCCATTTGGAAAATGTTAGTCCAACCACAAAATTCCATAAAGTGGGTCATCGCTGCGATAGCGGCTACTCAAGACAATGCTCTCAATCACAGCAAGTCCCAGAAGCGGTTCTTTGCTATGCTAAAATACACCCTAGGTCTATTTTTCAAAAAGTCGGGAGGCATTGTACAGGCCTGGCAGGAAAGTAGAACGGCTAGAGCTTCTGGTCACTTTTCAACATAAACACCCTGTGCAAACTCCCAATTGTAAATCACATCACTGTACTATTTTAAGTAAAACACAGCCACAAATATTTGATCCATGTCGTTAACTGGACTAAATGGAAGAAAACATGTATATACTACTTACTTGTATGGTAAAACCATAGATATCCAGGTAAAATGACCAAATCACCAAAACCTGCAAGTTGGGCAGGCAAAACGCTCCAGTTCGGAGACGCCCCCAGAGTGGTTTGATGCACGACGCAGGATGGATGCCAGAACGTTGTGCATCTGTGGCTGGTGGATTCCCGGTGTAATATTCACTGAACTTTTAGCTCTGTTTGGGTCTCCACCAACTTTTGAAAAAGAATACCAAATCTTTTAAATACTTCACTATGTTCCCCAAAGTTAGCTAGTCACTAACGTTGTCCTTCTTGGCTTTAAAAACATTTTAAATTGTGGGTTTTTAGAGCTTTTAAAAAAAAAAAAAATAGCTGCCTGCTGCAGCTGAAGATGAATCGAACAAAAGCAGTGAGAGTGAACCAAACAATGACCTGACGCTTAAATGAGTTGATAACTATGTCAGTTTGTCACTATAACCAACCTCTTTCACATAACACACACAAGAAGAATTATATTTATTATAGTAGCTTTAAGGTTGTATAAATGTGTATTTTGAGTAAATTATTCTTGAGAAAAATCACTTCCACAAAAGCAAAGAAAGCCTGTCTTATAGCATACTTTATTATAGCGTGCATATCATCACAGGACGTTATGTGTGCATTAGCAAATCGCATAATCAACTTATACAAGAGGACATCTATATTATACAAAGTCTGTGTAGAAATGCATTGAGAAAGGGCAGGGAAAGCTGTAACCTGGAAGTTCTGTGCCAGCACACTGGAGTCTATTAAAGTGATCGCTGCAAGTGGTCCTAAATCATTCAAATGATGTAAACACTTTGTTGTTGTTTGCTCCCACCGTTTGGCCACCAGTGCAGTGTTTTAAAGAATTACCTGAACCATTTACATAGCAGCGGGTCACAGTTGGACTATTGGATTTCATGTGGCCTAAATATAATTTAGGTCTCCAAAGCGTGGAAAAAGCTGCATAGTGTTTTAGGAGTGATAACAACCTCTTGCATTTACATATACATTTACTTTGTCTCTTGTCACAATGTCTTAACCTCTCTGTCCTGGTTTCAGCCGTAAATGAAGCTGTCTGAGAAGCCTTTCCTGCCCTCCCTATA